>NC_060189.1:30370559-30448059 GCF_021184085.1 Oncorhynchus gorbuscha
AATTCCTTGTGGAGTGCAACGAGAGTTAGGTCGTTATTGCGTTGGACTAGTTAAGGTTTGAAGATTGGATCCCCCGAGCTGACAAGGTGAAAACCTGTCGTTCTGCCCCTGAACAAGGCAGTTAACCCACTGTTCCTAGGCAGTCATTGAAAATAAGAATGTGTTCTTAACTTACTTGCCTAGTTAAAGATTAAATAAAGGTGTCAAATTATATATATTTTTTAATCTGCAAATCTGCTCCCAAAAATACCGATTTCCGATTGTTATGAAAACTTGAAATCGGCCCTAATTAATCGGCCATTCCGATTTAATCGGTCGACCTCTAAAACAAATAGTCTATGAAAAGTTGACAAATCATCACACCCATATACATAATTGCAAACTGTGGGATTATTTTGATTATCACAGTCAACAATTACTCCTCCTTCGCCCATCCATACAGTCCCAGTTACCACATACCTTGTAAACCCACAATAACATGGTAACATTACAAAGAGCAACAGGATGGCGAACCAGGAGTTAATTTGCCACTGGGTGAAGAAAAAACATTTAGTTATTTTCCAAGTGTCAACTGGATGATTAAAACGGGCTGTTAAGTGAGCTCGGGGGACTTGCCTGTAAAAGGTTTATGAGTAACATTCACCGCCATATTCAAAGTGAGCCGTGAACACCAGGGTAATTGCTCTCTGTCCATCTCTGCTCCACCATGCGCAGCACATCAACCCTCTGTATATTTGTCTTGTTGCTTATTCTGAGGAGAAGAAAGGAGAGGACAGAATATTGTCTTTTGGTATTTCATAGTCCTTCACCCCCTGTGTAATGTTTGCCTTGGCTGGCTGACAGTCTAGGTCCCTGGACTGTTCTTGGTTGCAGCATAAATTCTCCCCTTCGTTGATGCAGTGGAAAACACGACCTGCTATGCAAAACGTTCAGGAGGACATACTGTAGCCTGCTTGTTTGGCAGGGTTCTTTTTCTTAAGTATCTCTACTTTCTTGTGTGGTTTGTTGGTGTTTTTCAACCTTGAGACTTCACATCGTCACCATTTGATTCTGGGATCCTTTACCTCACCTAATTCATTCAGATGAGTGTTCTGTGTTCATTTCCTTCTAATACTCTCATTCACTCTCTCTCTCTCTCTCTCTCTCTCTCTCTCTCTCTCTCTCTCTCTCTCTCTCTCTCTCTCTCTCTCTCTCTCTCTCTCTCTCTCCTCTGTCTCTCTCTCTCCTCTCTCCTCTGTCTCTCTCTCTCCTCTCTCCTCTGTCTCTCTCTCTGTCTCTCTCTCTGTCTGTCACTCATACACATCCCACACACACACACACACACAATGATTCCACATCATTTCAATAGACACATCCTGGAAAGTGTGTGGCAGTGGGTTGCTTTATGAGTGAATCACACGGTGTCAAAACACAGCGCCTTCGATTTAATCAAGAACGAGATTAAAGTGGATGTGTGTTATTTTCAACTTCTCCACAGCACAGCCATTTGTCAAAGTCAAGTCTGTGATTGCTTTGGACCCACCGTTATCCACTGCCTGTCAAAATAGTAGCCGGCGTAGTGTGTAGAGCAAGGCAGACCGAGGCCTTCTCTGTCTGAGACACAGCCCACACAGAACCCAAACACTGGAACTAGGTGAGATTAGCTTCTTGAAGGCTGTACGGTAGGGACGGGCATTTGAAATGATTTCTCTATTCAAATAGTATCATGACATATATATAAATATAAAATAAAAGTCAGATATCCGCATAGTCCAAGTTCTGTACTCGCACAAGTGATGGGATATTGGACTGTTTTAAATAAGAGTGCCCATCCCTACAGTACAGTATAGATGCTGGGATCACACATGAAGGTGAAAGGAACCTTTGCTACGATGGATATGCATTTGATGTAAAAACAGACTTTCAATATTTATTTGCACACGTATGTGCTTGTATACTTATTAGTAATGCTTCTGTAATGCAGCATGTAGCTTTGCGGTGACGACAAGCATCCACATTGTGAAGACTAAGACAAATCATTTGAAATATTTGAAAATGAAAAATGTCTATATTCTCAATCTCTTGACAATAAAATGGTAGATGATATATAGGCTGTACAAAATAGATACATTCATGAATACAAATATAGCCAGTCTTCAAACATGACATAGTCAGGCTGTGTCATCCATGCAGCTTTCCCATGCAGAGAGCTGGTTCTCTGCTGCTAGCCAGCCTGTGTGAGTGTGACTTAGAAATTGACACAGCCTCTCTCTATCGCCTCCCCTCTCAGTGGTGACCTGCCTGGCCTTTGGCAATGAAGCGCTGCACACACAGGCTCCACGGTCAAATCTGGAACCTCCCTATGTGTATATTAGACTTATGTAATGTGTTTCCATTATGAAACAATGCTAGGATAATTGTATTTGCTGGCAATTAGCTAACAGGTTTGTTCAGGGCTATTGGCAGGCGTATCAATCATTTGCCCCCCCCCACCCCCCCGCCGGACACACTGTGTGGTGTGTGTCGCAGGAGAGCGAGCAGTCTGCAAAGATCAATAGACTTCTCCTATATAAGGGATCTACCCCCAACTGGGTGAGCGACTCCTTGGACTAGCGCCATCCTTTTCTTATTCTCCTCTTTCCTTTGCATTTAAGAGACACAGAAATTGGGCCTTTGGGACTGTGGAATATATGTACAATCACTACAGCCAGATCAATACAGACTTTTAAATTGTTTTCTGTCTTTTTCCTTGTTTTGTTTTGCTGGTGGTTTGTCTCCCCTCTCTCCTCCTCTTCCTGCTAAAGGATTAAAGTGAGCATCACTCAGGCAGGACGATAGCGCGGCTATTTGGTGGCGCATGTAAATAAATCAATAGATTCAAAGCAGTTTCGTCATGTATTGAATATGATATCAACATCCATAATGTTCCTCGTCTCATGAAGACAGACTGGCTAGAGGGGAGGGGCAGGTAGTACTGAGGAAAACTCTCCTTTACTCCTAGAGAGACAACGGCACTATACAGAGGACAGTATTGCCATTCTAGGTCCACGTAATTTACAATTGTTCTCAAGAATTTTCTTCATAATATCGGGGTGCTTTGTGTATTTAGGTAGAATACATAAACCTACATCCATGCACTCTAATCCATAATATGATGAAGACTAGACAGTGTTTGAAGTTAAATGTTGATTGGTCAGTTTGCTTTCGTTATTGTTTTTAGCTAGGCAAGTCCATTCTTATTTTCAATGACTGCCTACCGGGGAACAGTGGGTTAACTGCCTTGTTCAGCGGTAGAACGACGGATTTTTATCTTGTCAGCTCTGGGATTCGAACCAGCAACCTTTTTGGTACCGTCCCAACGCTCTAACCACTAGGCTAACTGCCTCTTTGTTGACCTCATGACTTAAATGTATTGAGGCTTGCCAATGGATAATGATGATGATGATGATGATGATGACTCTTAGCAGTCACTAACTAGGAGATCAGAGGGGGAGACTGAGGGATCTCACCCCCCCCCCATCTTGTCATCCCTTCTCTCCCTCCATCCCTCTCTCCATTCTCCCCACTGACGTGAGTTGAAGTGCCTCTAGATTTAGATACACTTTTTTTGAGGAGGCAATTTTGCTAGCTATTTGACCTTTTCCTTTTTCCCAAGGCCTTCCAGCAGATTAAATTCCTGCTCCATGTTTTCTAACTATGCAATTGGACCGCTGCAAGATTTATTGTCATGTTCGCTCACCAGAGAACCATGTACCAGAGAACCATGTAGGCAAGGTTATGTCGCCTACATTAGATGTTAACATTTCTGAAAAATGTCCATGGTTTTCAACATTTTTCACGTTTCATTGATTTAATTTGTTGATCACAAAATGGATGTAGCTTTAGACCCACTGTTTATGACTCTTATGGTTTCTCCCCTATTTGTCACTAAGCGCTTCTCTCTCCCTCCTGTTTGCACAAGATATGACCAAGACTCGCACATTCATACATCCGTTTTGTTTTGAATAATGAGAGCCAGGGCACTTCATTAGCAAGGAGGAAGCAAGAAAAAGAGTCGGAGGAGGGGGTTGTGGGCAAGGTAAGCAGGCGTGTGGCACCTCACTTGACAAGTATGCTAATTACTCCTTTTCATCAGAGGAACTGAAGTCGGCCCCTGCTGCAGTCTTATGGCCTGACCCAGGAAGAGCTCTGTATGGTAGAGCCACCCCAGCCCAACCATACGCACACTTTCATTTCAGTGCTATCAGGGAAAATCAGGTGGAAGTAGATCAGTTCCCGCCCCAGCAACCCCTTCTGGTGCTCTGCTCCTCCCTCGCTGTCGATACCACCCAGCACCATAATAATACACATAGCAGGAGGAACAACACACCTTTTCTCTCTCTCCTTCTCTCGTCTTCTTTTTATAAAAGCGGGAGGATACATTTTAAAAGGAGTAAATTGGAAAATCAAATGAGGGCTTTAGGTAGCCGCGGAGATTTGCCGAGCTGTCCACCAGTGTCTGGGGCTCATCTATCATGTCCCACAAGTAGTCAATTCCTCCAGTATCTGTAAATGTTTTCAGATATTAGCCAATTTATATGCTCCGAGATTCATCATGGAAAATCAGCTTTAACAGCGCACATTATCAGGAGCCGTCTCTTTCCTGCTCCGTGACGTTTGATGAACGAGTGTCCTTCCGTAGCCCAATGGCTTGTGCATGGGAACGATGAGGGGGTGGTTGGGTTCGGGTGGGGGGATATGCAGGGCTTGGTCCCCTATGAGGGGGGAAGAAAAAAAAGGACTCTGTTTTTTAATTAATAAACAAACTTGCCGAGGAGCTCATCAGTGTCGAGGGCAATAACGACCGCCATCCATTATTGTTTATAACGGTCCTCCCTCAACCAATGTTGCCTTCTAATGAGCTTTTTTTTCTTTTCTTTTTTTCTTTTTTTCTTCGCATAATGACTTTTTCACCCTTCTGGAACAAGGGGGGAGAGATGATACAAATGAAATGAGTAAGGAAAGAGAAATCAAGCAGGGTTACTAGTTACGTTCTTGTGGTTACAGTACCGAGCTACCTACCTTGTAGCATTGAGCTTTTTGTTTTGTGCGTTGGAAGCTCGACTAAACGGGATGTTGTGGTGTGTTTCTTTTACGCTAGCTGTTTTCTTTAGCAAATCCCAATGGGAGGTGAAGTGTTTCTTTCTAATGTTCTCCTCCCCACTCCTGCGCCTTAGATGTTGATGATATGATACCTCAGTCAGAATTGATGCCAACATGGGACAATTACAATACATTCGGTGTATATTTACAAGGTGTAAAGTCATGCTGCAGGCTTTGTTCTCTGCATGTGTGGCTGGAACATTTTGTGTGTGTGTGTTGTTGTTTTGTGATGATCTAGTGTATGTATTTATGTGTGCGTGTCTGTGCGTCTCTCTCTCTCTCTCTCTTTGTGTATGTGTCTCTTTCTGTGTGTGTGTGTGTGTGTGTGTGTGTGTGTGTGTGTGTGTGGTGGTGCAGCTCACGGCGCCGTGGTGTGCAGTGCTGTGCAAGGCGGGGGTGTCTTTGAATAAATGTATGCTGATATTCGACGGAGGCTGCAGCGATGCGAGGGAGACGGGGATGCTGGGCTGGGCCCTGTTGTTATTTACTGCCTTGTTTGCGCACGGCGCACGGCGGGCGATTCCCGGCCTGCAAATGGCATTAAGGCCGGCCTGTGATGAATGAGCATTAGGGTAAAGTCATTTTAAAGGCAGCCTGATTTATTAGCGGCCTGGTCTTCCATTTTCATCAGGTCATTGCTTGGCTTGAAACTCCACAATGTCAGCTCCAAGGTCGCCCTCTTTATGGCTATTTATAACCCTATCTCTCAACAACAACAAAAAGACCACGAAAAGAAACAAACACTTATCATGGCTACTCCGAAGAAAATAGCGGATGAATAACAAGATGGGAGGGAAAGGGAGCATGTTAGCATATTGCTAAACTGTATACGTGTTAGTGTGGTATTACTGTATGTGAGAGACTAGAATGTGGTGATGGCCAACCTCCTATTATGAGTGCTAGTAAGAAGAGCTTTAGTGGTGGCCGTTTGCCTTCGGGAACGTTATTACACATGACTGTTTCGCAGAAGCAGCGTCAAATCTATAAAACTACCATTAGGAGGGAAGGGGGTGGGGGGGGATCAATCAAAATACCATTAATGTGGAATAAGTTGCCAATATTGCTGATGTGGTTGTGGGTGCTTTGATTTTCCTTCAGATTATTAGGCACAGTCGAGTAGTGACTTTGTTAAGAGAAACGAGTGTTGCTGGCGAGTAATATGTCTCTCGGCTTCATCAAGTTTGCTGCCTCATATTTCCCACTGTATTGATTATCCATTATCATTTGTCATGAGGTGTCCTAACTCGAGGGGAAAATATAACCCTCTTTCTTCATTGCCGGCGCTGTCTGCGCGGGAGCATGGTATGGATCTGCGTGTGAAGGTACCAATCTCTGAGAAAAATGAGCAGAGACATAAAGCACAGCCCAGAGAGAGAGAGAGAGAGAGAGAGAGAGAGAGAGAGAGAGAGAGAGAGAGAGAGAGAGAGAGAGAGAGAGAGAGAGAGAGAGAGAGAGAGAGAGAGAGAGAGAGAGAGAGAGAGAGAGAGAGAGAGAGAGAGAGAGAGAGAGAGAGAGAGAGAGAGAGAGAGAGAGAGAGAGAGAGAGAGAGAGAGAGAGAGAGAGAGAGAGAGAGAGAGAGAGAGAGAGAGAGAGAGAGAGAGAGAGAAGTGCTGACTGGGCTTTGTTCTCCCTCCACTCGTTTCTCTCTCAGCACTGGGAAGAGCAGACGAGGGATCATATTTGTTCTTCCTCTGCCGGGGGTGTGATAGTACACAAGAAGAGTAGCATCTATGAAGGAAGGAAAAGAGCGAGGGGAGGAGGGAGGTTCTGAGCGTTTTATGTGTTCTAGCAAAGATCTCGTCATAATGAAGGTTCTGGTTTAATAGAGGCTTGTATAGTAAGTCGGGTCTTATAAAACCACAGTCCTTTTAAGTCGATTTTATTTCACTGGACGCTGTTCACTCCTCTTCCTCTCCTTTTCTATAAACCCTTCAAATTAGACTTCCTGTCTTCAGCCCTATCTACCTACACATCTCCGGTAGAGATTCCCTAGCTAGCTGTGTTTTTGGACAGGATCCATTCACGTCTGAAATATGAATAGAAACATTCCCGAGATTGTCAGTAATGCAGTGAGTCTGTCACGATCGTGTGTATATATCATTAGAATGGCGCGCCTCAACCATTTCGTCACACAATGATACAATCCATTTAATCCCAATCTTTTAAAAAATGATTTAAGGAATTTTTGCTGTTGCAGTAATAGGGAATCAATCCGACGGCTTGCAGCTCACTGATTTATAATGTTAGTAGAGCTTGAATGGGGATGAGAGAAGCAAAATAGTCATCATTCATAACGTAGATAAACTACATGGGGCTCCTGTGCTCTCGAGTGAAACTTTTATCTATGGAAAATCTCAGTAGGCTCCAAAGCAGCCAGGCAGGTCGATGGACTAGGCTAGAAATACTGCAGGAACACTGGCATCAGCAGGGTATATTATGGTAAACCTGACCTTGGTGTTTATCTACTCTGTTGATCCTCCACCTTTTGTGTCTCTGTTACATTTCTAAAAGGTGTTTGATATTTGGATTGGGGCGTTGTTGGGACTGGGATGACTAACGATAGTTTGTGTGCTGGCTCTCTCCCTGTCCTACTCGCAGCCTCCAAGCAAGTCCTCAACAACATGCTACGGGAGCCGTCTTTGATTCCAGACCAGGCTTTAGCCAATCACGTCTACCAGGTATTTGAATGATACGTTTATACTGTAGCAAATAACATTATAATTCCACACAACGTCATTTAATTATCACTGAAATAGTGAATGCGTGTTATTTGTTCTAAATGAATCCATACTGTACCTATCTCATGTTTAATGTCCTGGAGCAAGTCTTGCGTGTGTGAGTTAAAATTCTGAAATATTAAGCCGGATTCCCAACCCTTTTTAACGGGTGTGGGGGCTTCTTTCTTCCTTCCCTCTGCGTGGATGCTGTAATATTTCTTCCCCCTCTTTTCAGTGCACAATAAATGACTGCTGTTATGGACCACTGGTAGACTGCATCAAACAGTATCCTTACCCATAAATGTTAAGCCTGAAATTGACGAGGAGCTATTGAAGGGGATGAGATGTGTCTGGCTTCACCTGACATAAAAAGTTCTGCTTCAGAGGGGAAGTGTTTCATCCTGACTCCCCGCCGTCCCCGTTGCAGGGGTGGAGGAGAGGAGAGGAGGAGGAGGCTGATGTAAATGCATTTCTCTTGTTCACAGAGTGAATCAGGCCCAATGTTCTATGCCACAGGAACGGGGTAGGAACGGGGTAGGCATGCGTATTCACAGCCATTTTCTATTTACTTCCTGTGGGTTAAGTGGCTCTTAAAATGTGACAAGTCCAATAGAACAAATGGACCAGGAAGGGGGATACTGGAAGTCAAGAAATTAAGCAAAGTTGAAGTTGTTTTGGACCCCTGAAAATAATTGTATGAGTTATAAGCAATAGAGTACATTGAATGTGGTTTAGGCAAATATGACTTTCTACCATTAGAAAGGTGTCTTCTACTGCCATTATGCTACATTGACCTTTCCCTGTTTGCCTGTTCACCTGCCTGCTCAGTAAAGAGAGCAGTCCGAGTTATCAGCACCATGGAGAGTTCTTGGCGTGTCACTGCCACATGAAATATAGCCCTCCTAGCTACTACTCTCTCTCTCTCTCTCTCTCTCTTTGTCTTATTCTATCACACTCTTGTTCATTCTCTCTCTCTTTCTCACTTGATCATTGTCTCTCCCTCCCTATCAGTGCAGCAGTGCAGGCCCAGTGATCAGAGAGTGGGAGATGGGCAGTCATGGGCTGTCAATGCCAGGTCACCACCACTACCTCCTCTCTCTTTCCCTCTCCCCCAGATAGGAAGGCGTGGGTTGGGGCAGCAAGAGGGCGCAATGGGGGGGGGGGTCTATTTGAATATTTAGGGGAAAGCAGCTGGGGAGTGCTATGTTTGCGTGGGGCAAGGATCGGGGTGCGGTGTGGCGGGGGCTTGTTCTCTGTTCAGGGGCGGTCAACCCTGTCCCATCCTGCCCTCCGTCCTCACCCCCCCCCCTTCACCTTCCTTTCACCCTCCTCCCTCCAGCGTCAACTCACATTCACTCACTCCGCCACGGCCAGTTCATGATAACCGCCCCACTCCTATGTGCTTTTGGAACGGCTCCATGTGGACATCAGAAGATTGGCTCTGCTGCGTGTGTCACTCAGGGCATGCATGTATTAATCGCGTGTGTGTGTGTGTGTGTGTGTGTGTGTGTGTGTGTGTGTGTGTGTGTGTGTGTGTGTGTGTGTGTGTGTGTGTGTGTGTGTGGGTGGGTGGGTGGGTGGGTGGGTGGGTGGGTGGGTGGGTGGGTGGGTGGGTGGGTGGGTGGCGGTTTAATGCCTGAAGGAGTTTTAGCATTTTGCCAAAAGAGCTAATTATGCATATATCTGCCCCTTCATGAATGCAGAATGCTTTCCACAGTTTCCCTTAATTCACAATGGCATTTATTCTAAAGGCACATTTATTGTTTGTTTTTGATTCTTCATTGTTATGAGCAGTACAGTCCAGAGGCTCTATGCGTTTTGCCAAATTGGCATTTGCTCAACATTTTGTTTCCTCAGAAAAGTGAGTTTTTGTAATCTGCAGATTTGTTGTTTAATTTTGATGGATGGCCATAAAACCCCTGCTCAGATTATGTTGGGTAGGGGCATATGATCCGCATATACAGCACATAGCTTAGCATGAGAGCTTAGTAGCTGTCTCATCTGATGTCCGGTTGATGGGTAACTTCAGTCCCCGTAGTAACACATACGCACACCCTTACATACTCTTAATTCACGCACACTCTCACGTTGTTGCCACAGCAACCCTTTTAAGGGAGGATTGCCGTTTCCATAGCAACCCACCTCCCAGGGGGATAAATATGTCTTTTTTTGCAGTGGAATTTGATGGATTTGCAGGGAAACTGTTATTCTCTCTCGAATGCAGTTGGACTTATCATTAATGAGTGGTAAATGCTGTGCCAATACAATGTGTTTTCAGGCTATGAGTCACAACCAGTATGTGCTAGATTTGATCTAGACTCTCTAGCGACATCCGTGTTTATCCTTTGAAAAGTGAGTAAAAGTGACTGAGTGCTGGTGGGTGTATGTCCTTAACCATTCACCCCTAGTGCTATTGGCCAGGAGGCCGAGGTGCTCCTACGTGACAAACTGAAGGAGAGAAACCTGTCCTTCCTAGGTAAGACTACAGCTCTCTCTCACACACCACAACAGTTAGCTAAATTAATCTGGCCATGCGTTCTGTTTTTTTTTCACAGGAGGAGAGTTTAAAAAAGGAAATGTGGACACGAGTGATGTAGTGGGTGTTATCTCCCATTGATTTACTAACAACCAGGAGCTGTGTTATCTAATACCCTGTATGTTTAATTCATGCGCTAGCCCAGTATGAATATTTGATGAAATAAGAGCTTCAAGGATACTGACCTAATGTTTGATACTCAGGTTTCCTCACTCAAATGGTTTCATTTAGAACATTTTACAAAAATGGTCAGTTTCTGCCCAGATTTATTTTCCTCCTCCTCCTCCTGAATGGGGTGGAGAGACATGAAGTAGTATCTGTTCCTTTAATATGAATGCTGTTTAAGTGTTCATCTTCAGTATTGTAGTCTCATGCATAGATTATTCTAGGAAAGGGTTTTGCTTATACAACACAGCCCACATAGCTGAATTCATGTTGAGTAACATGTTTCTGAGTACGGACGAAATACTCATGTACTGCAAGTACCCAAACAAATGCCCTGGTTTTAATGTTGTATTAGCTATCAAGCTTAGTCTGTTTTTAGCCATAATCACAATGTTGACCATAAGAATTGGTCATTTCCCCTCAAGCAACGCATTTGAAAACACATTTTCAAATGTGTTTTCTACTTCAGTCTGGCCTTCCCTCCCATCCACTATTGTCTTGTCCAGACAGTCCAGACAGTCTAGGTTAAGGTAGTGAGTGTCCAGGTGTGAAATTGTTCGAGGGAAATTTCCCCCATCCACTCCCCTCGGTCAGATGAGTGATGAAGGGGGAAAAAAGTAATTCCCTCTGTCATTAAGACGATATCATTTATTTGGGCCTGGAGTGTTGACCTTCCTCCAGGCCTGCGTGGATGACTGTTCTAAAACTGTCACGAGTTTAGGGGCCTCGGCATGGCGTTAGGTGCCACAGAGGCAGCCCTGCCTCACGACACCTAGCCTGATAAATGGATTGGAAATAAGCTCCCCTACAGTCGGGACGGGCCATTCATTTTAATCAAAGGTGATGTAAAAAGGGGATTGGCGCTGCATGACAATGTCAACAGCCCTGTAGGTGTTAGGAGAGAGACCACACCGCCCCTCCACCACCACTATGGGCCTCTGGCTGTAGGCTGCTTGCCACAGATCTTCGCCTCTCCTCTCTCAACCCTCCACCTCGAGACCACTCTCCGCTCTGTCCCCCTTTCTGGCCCATTAGTCGAGCTTGGCTGGTGACGAAGAGGCAGGCCCCCAGAATTGAATGACCTGGTCAGACTGAGTTTTAAATCAGGTGTTGGGCGGATAATGGGCGAAGCGCGCCAGGAGTCAAGGACAATGGCTGCGGCCCGTGCAGGAAGGGGTCAGGCTCACAGCGGCTATAATGCCAAGTCTCTGTCCCTTTCTTTATGCTTTATGACTCTCAGCCATCCCATCTACTGCTGCTGCTAGTGGAGCTGTGGAGAGTGGAGTAACTACTGGGCTTTATACCTCCACCATCCCATCTACTGCTGCTGCTAGTGGAGCTGTGGAGAGTGGAGTAACTACCAGGCTTTATACCTCCACCATCCCATCTGCTGCTGCTGCTAGTGGAGCTGTGGAGAGTGGAGTAACTACCAGGCTTTATACCTCCACCATCCCATCTACTGCTAGTGGAGCTGTGGAGAGTGGAGTAACTACCAGGCTTTATACCTCCACCATCCCACCTGCTGCTGGTGGAGCTGTGGAGAGTGGAGTAACTACCAGGCTTTATACCTCCACCATCCCATCTACTGCTGCTGCTAGTGGAGAGTGGAGTACCTACCAGGCTTTATACCTCCACCATCCCATCTGCTGCTGCTAGTGGAGCTGTGGAGAGTGGAGTAACTACCAGGCTTTATACCTCCACCATCCCATCTACTGCTGCTGCTAGTGGAGCTGTGGAGAGTGGAGTAACTACAGGGCTTTATACCTCCACCATCCCATCTACTGCTGCTGCTAGTGGAGCTGTGGAGAGTGGAGTAACTACCAGGCTTTATACCTCCACCGTCCCATCTACTGCTGCTGCTAGTGGAGCTGTGGAGAGTGGAGTAACTACCAGGCTTTATACCTCCACCATCCCATCTACTGCTGCTGCTAGTGGAGCTGTGGAGAGTGGAGTAACTACCAGGCTTTATACATTTTGTGCAGTGGCAGTACAAGTGTCAGATGTAGCTAATGGTTTCCCTGTTTTCTGCTGTCCTCGGCTGTATCTTGGTGCTTTTCCAACACTGAGCTTTTGTTATCAGTGTGCTGCGGTGGTAACGAAAGGCATCTTGGATAAACTATGCTGGTTGGTGTGAAAGACCTACTGGATTTCTGAAAGGTCAATCTAGGGAAGATAGAAACCAAGCCAATGCTTTTGAGTGGATACAACATTATGAATGTTGCACTGTATCACTGCATGCTGTCACCAAATAAGTGTGAGCTTTTCTTTAGGTCTTTCAAAGACTATAATATGGGGAAATGTCAAAATGCTAAAATTCCTGTGATTTCTGCAGATGAAAACCAACTGCGAACCAAAGGTTATGACAAGACGCCTGACATTATTCTGGAGGTGCCAATCGGTACGTATTTATTTACACGATAAATGTCAGCGGTGTTATTTCATTTTCACTTGTAACTGCTATGGTCAGTTAGCTAAAATAGCTAGCCTTTACAGCTCTTTTGGATATGATTACAAGTGTCAAGCCCTTGTAATAACAATACACATTCCCCTTCCATTCTAGTTGATGTCACTGAAAAGCTTCAAGGTCTATTTGGCAAGAAAATGTCACATGTCCGCATCCAAATGCTAGTTCTGTTGCTTGCTTGATTATACTGGCTGATTAGAGCTGACTATAATATGATTATAGTTTAAACAATCCACTTGTGCTTTTTGAATTATAGTGGGTGGGTAGAAATTCTAAAGGACTGTTCTCATTTGGAAAACATCTTAGGCCTGAATGTAAATGCAGGGTTAGACCAGGGTAAATGCAGGGTTAGACCAGGGTAAATGCAGGGTTAGACCAGGGTAAATGCAGGGTTAGACCAGGGTAAATGCAGGGTTAGACCAGGGTAAATGCAGGGTTAGACCAGGGTAAATGCAGGGTTAGACCAGGGTAAATGCAGGGTTAGACCAGGGTAAATGCACAGATCTATGACCTTTTTTGTGTTTTCTTGTTTCAGCTGTGGAAGGCCATATTGTCCACTGGATTGAGAGCAAGGCCTCGTTTGGGGACGACCACAGCCATCGCACCTACCTGAACGAGCAGTTCTGGAGCTACTGGAACAGGTACGTCTTCTCGTTGATTTCCACACTGCGTGGCAAAACCACCCAAACCTGCAGTATACTACGCTTGCAGTACACTTTCTAACATCTTCCAATCAAACCCCTTTTCACATCATTAGCGGCTCCTACCTTCTTTTTTTTTTTGTCTGTTGAAGGTAGGTCACGCCTAGGTCATATAGCTCTGTGTAGAACAACTTCTTCAAATGCAGGTCATATCCACTCCAAACATCCCCACGGTGTAACATTACCCACTTCCTCCCGAAGAGGGTCACTGCATGGACGTACGTGTAGTAGGACTAAATTACAACACGAGTCACTTCCATTAAGAAACGTCTCTGGGGCTGGATTGTTTTCCAGACTACACAACACATTGTTTGAAGGGAAACGCGGTGAAACGGAAGGGTGATTAATCCCTTCGACTCTGTTGTCATGAGAACCCCTGGACAGGAATGGGGGGGGCTGGAGAGTCCCACCCCGGGGAGGAACGGAGGCGTGCTGCCGGCCTCGTGTAGAGGCCCATGCATACAACACAGGACCTCTTGTCATTGTCTCCGAGTAGTACTCACACTCCAGGCATCTGCCAGGGAGTCTCAGAGAGGGAAGCCAGGCCCACGACGTCTCCCTCGAGGAGTTAACGAAGTTTCGTTTTAAAACAAACTGTAGCGACAGTGGAGGTGAAGTGAGGAATGAGGGGTTGTAAAACAGCCGTTTGTGAATTCCGCTTTCTCAGATGATAAGTATTTTTTTCATCTGGTCAGCAAATTTACAAATAGTGCTCAAGTAGAAATCCGTAGTCCTTGGGTTGTACTGGTGAAATGATCTATGATGTGTACCAGAGCATCATTCACACCGTTGTGGCTCAAATAAACCCATATCGTCCCTCTGAGCACCCAGACCGCCCGCCTGCCTGGCCAGTAGGGCTTCTCTTACTCACTCACCGTGTTGACGGCTTCCATAGTGCCAGGCGCCATGGAGACCCCACCTTACAGGTTTAGTAACCAAGTGACCGACACAACAACCCAAGTGTGTTTTGTGTCAGGGCATGGAGGAATAGAATTGAGGGGCGAAAGCGCTCGCGCGCGGCCTATCTCTCCTTGCCTCGTCCATGGCTTCCAAATGCACCGAGCCTGAAAGGTCACACCCAGCGCTCCTACCCCCCTCCTCACAACTTGGCCACTACAGCCCCAACCCTGGCCCCACTCAGCTGTGACGGCCCGCTGACACACAGTGATATGGCGGCCAGTGCCGGAAGGTTCCAGCTACCCCATGCTGTGTCCAGAGACCAGGTAGAGCCAGGCTGTGTGGAGAGGCTGCAGCAGAGCGAACAGCCTTAATTTGTTTGGTTAACTGATAGTTGTCACTTTGTCTAAAAGGTCATAATGGCGAAGTAATATGATTTAATCTGTTTTCCAGCAGTGTGATAATGACAGTTATAATTGACAGCAATTTGTCAGTCTCGTATGTCACAAATATAACTACTTGGATTCTTTTGATGATATTACCGATATTTATATTAAAAGGTAAATTAGGAAACTGAGGTGGAATAGTTTTACAGCAGGAGAGCGTTAAGAATGTGTATAGACAAATGGCTTCCTGATTGACTTAACAGATGCCATCTAACCAAACATCTGCCTTCCAGGGAGGATGATTCAACAATATACTGAGCAGTGAAATGAAAGCGACTAGCAGGATGCCAAGGTCATAATCAACAATGTGTTTTATTTTCTCGGTCTAATATAGTTTTATTTGGAAATGGCATGCTTCCCAAAGGCAGGGGGGATAGAAATGTTCTGAGCTCTGTGGCATTTGATAATGTTGGCGACCCCAAGAACCCAATGTCACTGGAGTGTGACACTCGAAGGACCATCTTTGATGGCTGCCATTTTTAGTGGGCCTCATTAAAGTCCCTTTAAGAAAGTTGTTGACCAGAAAAAAAAAATTGGCCCGGGTTCCAGAACATTCCGAGACCATGAGGGGATGAATGGCGTTTTAATGAGAAAACACTTGAATGAAAACTGTCTCAGTCGATCAAATCTGACATGATATACGAGTCAAAGTTTGAGAGACGGGCCTTTTATTCCTATTAGGTCCTATGATTAGTACCACAGGCAGCACGACACGGCAGCAATAACAGCAGACGGCTGAGACTTCGCCTCTGTGCCCAGTCCAAAGTACATGTAGTCTAGTCTGTTATTGTTATAGTGAGAGGACAATAGTACTTACCCATCTTTTTTAAATGTATTTTAAATTTAACCTTTATTTAACTAGGCAAGTCAGTTAAGAACAAAATCTTATTTACAATGACGGCCTACCCCGGCCAAACTCTAACCCGGACGACGCTGGGCCAATTGTGCGTCGCCCTGTGGGACTCCCAATCACGGCCGGTTGTGATACGTCTACCTGCTTCAACAGAAGCTCTTGGTATTAAACTAGAGTTATGGAATACAACATGGATAAACTGATTGGAAGATGGCATCTCTAAGCCTAAGAACCTAAGAGATCTGTCCATTCCTGTCTTCATTGGTATTCAGTGCAGTGGCCTTGTCGGGGTGCGTTAAGGAACTGACAGTGTAGATCCCATCATGTCAGCCAACAGCCTGGTCAGATAAACGCTGCCGTGTCAAGAAACATGTCAGTTTCTTCAGACCCCACCTTTCCCAGCACCCTTGTAATTTTTAATTGACATTTACTGCTGACATTTTGAATGCGTTCCCTCGTGTTGTTAGGCCTGCATGGCAGAGTCTGAGAGGCATGAGCTGCCCCTGCACTTAGTGCGTGTGTGTGTGTGTCGAAGGGAGGAAGGCAATGAATTTTGGGTCACTGCATTGTTTGCAGTCACAACCATGTCAAGCCAGAGAGCGAGAGAGCGAACAAGAGAAGGGGAGCGAGGGAGGGAGAGAGAATGATGGGGTGACATCATCCTCCCTTCTCTTCTCATTAGCGGTATCATTTCATGTGACGGGTCCTGGAGGGCTGAGGGCCTTTGTGTTTGTCCATTCCTTCATTCACCCATTCTTCAAAGACAGGTTCCAGTGGAGGCAGTCCCAGCCCTTTGGTTTCCCTTCTACGTGACCTTGTAATACCACCGCCACATTGTGGAATGACTTCACTACTCCTGACGGACGTTTCCAGTGATTTGCTTATTTTTTCATGTATTTCCCTCCCTGCCTTTTAACCGAACTTCAGCACACAGGGCTCTCGCTTTAATTGTTCTTTGTTTGCCCTCCAGCCTTAAAAAAGGAGGGCCGGCTGTGTATTTCCTCGAAACGAAAACACAACATAACTAATTTTCCCTCCAAAGCCCTCACCAACAGCATTCATCATCCAAACAATAGTCTTGCCAACACACTAACCTCATAATAAACCCCTCTTCAGCGGAGTGAAGGGTAATGACGCTGAGCCCTCGCTATGAGGCTCCGCGAGACGAACGGAGGAAGAGACTGGCGTGTCCAGGCCCAGTGCCTGGATGAGATGGCACGGCATTGCCACTGCAGCCATTGGTCTCCTCTACCCATCAATCTTTTGCTGCTGGCGTTCCAGACTCCGAGCCAGGCAGAGAGAGAGACAGAGGCAGCCTACTGAATGGGCAAATAATTGAGTTATCAATCTCCCCCAACTATCCAGAGTTGCATAAAAATTATTCACCTGCCATTGAATATTACACAAATAATGAGCCTCCTGTGTGTTTTAGGAGAAGTGGGTGAGGTTTCCTAAGGAACTGCCCCTGTCGTTCCTCCATGATAATGTAAATCAATTGTTGGCAAAGGTATCCTAATAAATGCTGGGTGGTGGGGATGTGTTTGTTCTAGATGTATAGTCATTTATTATGCAGACGTTGGTTGGCAATTAGCCTTTGTTTGTGTATCTGAATGTGCTCTGGCGGTCTGTCATGATTTACAATGCTGTACGATACGGGTTGCAATGGTTTTGTTTGACTCGTTGATTTAGGCCATCTTGTTTGGGTGTCTTCTGAATGAATGATTTGTGTATATCGTTTCTCTGAGAGGAGACGGGGGACTGGGCTGAGGGGTGAATGTCCGTCTGGGATGCCAGAGTCTCTCCTCTGATCTGGCCATTGGTGTTACTTAAAAGAAGCATTTCTGACAGGGGGATACAAAGTGCTGATATCCGTTCTCCCTCCATCTATCTGACGCTTGTTGTCCAATTATTCTTTAGGCCTGTCTGTTTTTCAATCATTTCCCAGACCCTCAAGTAAATCATAATGTAGCCTCGGTTTTACCAACACATCTCACTTTATCTCTAAATGATAATGCATCGGCTAAACAAACCCCCAAAATCTCATTTTCCACAACAAAAGCCTTTTTCAGTCATTGTGATATGATATTGGTACAGATTAAAAGGGCAAGTGTAGAACTAAATAATTAGATTCCGGCTTCATCCCCCCTCCCACCACCACACCATACAGGACGATGAACAGCCTTTGTGGAAATCAGGGTGATCGCCGGCCCACTCTCTCGCTTCTACCCAAAGTTAATCAGCTGTGCAATTCATAAACTGCAAATGTGTCAGAGTTGAAAATGTTAGCATTCCTAATGGAGGCTTGAAAAGGTTACATCTGATAAGAAGCTGTCAGACTTCCACAAAAAAACTGATTTATGGCGTTATAATGGGACAATATGGCTCATTTCTCCCTCCTATGAAACAGGGGTGAAGACTTTTGGGTTTGCCATATGCATCATCACGTTGACCGCTTGCCTGTTGTTGACGTAGATGAAACGCACTCTCTCTCTCTCCCAGTAGTGTCTTCTTCCTGCCTCTTTGTTCTAATGATGTCATACTGTTTCATATTATGATATTGTCTACAGGTTACGCATAGTTTCCACATTTTCAAAGCACATGTCAATGCTCATTCTTAAAGATCCACTATGCAGAAATGTCTCCACCGTTTCCTGGTTGCTAAAATTCTAATAGTTCACCTAATTTCAATTTATTCGATAAAACGAGCAAGTGTAGTGTAGAGAATCATTGTACCATCTAAACCACTGAGAAATATATTTTCCATAACCACTAATATAGTATTTGCAGCTGTTTGAAGCTGGTGTACAAAACCGAAAGTAAAAGATCAAAAATCAAACTTAAAAATGGAAAGCATAGAAATATCACAAACAGAAGAGATCTACTGCTTCTTAGATTTGCTTTCACTGTGAATGACAGATCTTTCCCCCATAAATGAACAGAATCTGGTAAATCTGCTCCGTGACACCTTGACTAACGAACAGATAGAGAGCTGTTTTATGTTAGATTTTATATTAGTTGACACAGCTGCAATCGGACATCTTGATTAATTTCAGAACTTTTTCCAATTATTTCAGACACAACTGTGTGCTACCGTTTTTACAGCAGAAATTGCATGATAATTCTGTTATAGTCTTAGCATGGTCAATCTGATAGCCCTGACATCAAATTAAAATTTGAATGTAAGAAATTGCTATAGTGTGTTCATTTTTTAATGGATATGTCCATCATTTTGTGGTACATCCTTAAGCAGCAAGGCCAGGAATGTCTAATTAATACATTGTAATGACTTGCTCTCTTGTGGACAAGCCTTGTTGCGTTCAGTTGATTATGTATCTGTCTCTATAGGAAAGTGTTATGGTTGGACACTATGAGATACAGGATAAGGTATGTTTGGTTAGGAGAGTATCCTTTGCATTTGTGTGTACAATACACAGTGTGTGTGTGTGTGTGTGTGTGTGTGTGTGTGTGTGTGTGTGTGTGTGTGTGTGTGTGTGTGTGTGTGTGTGTGTGTGTGTGTGTGTGTGTGTGTGTGTGTGTGTGTGTGTGTGTGTGTGTGTGTGTGTGTGGGTGGGCAGTTTATGTGTAAATGGGAGTGTACTTTTGGCCCAGTGGCAGAAGCAAAGCGGGGCCATCATAGAGCCAGAGCAGATAGAGGTTGTCACCTGAGTGGGGGCCGCAGCCAGCGCTGATCCGATGAGGCAAGACATTACAGGGCCGTCCTCGGGAACAGGGCCCCGTGCCTCTGGGGTGCCAATGTGACAGGGACAAGACCTGTGCCACACCGCACCTCGCCACCTCACCTCGCCACGAGAAACATGTGCAAAGAGGACAATAGGCACCGTTGGGCCATTCCAAGACTGTGGCGATAGTGATGTTGATTCACAGTGTAGTGGTTCCTTTCTGAGAAGGACTCCTGTAATTTTCAGCGACGATAGTCCTACGTTAAGAGGACATACTGGAGTGATTGTGTTACTTCTTTACGGACAATGTTTTTATACAAAGTCCAGGTGTGGATGAGTTAATTTGACCCATTCACTGTGAAAGTGTTGACATCAGCTTTTCTGGGTAGAAATGTCCGTAGTCCTCCCGACATCGTCTTATCCTCCCATTCATAATGTTGTGGATACCCCATGTGGAGTTGGAACGTGCTCCATTTGATTGTTTCCTTTGTTACAACATCCTCTCGGAGAATATACCACAGCTAGAAAAACAAGTCCACAATGGAGGTCCCCCGGGGCTTCCAGAGAGAGTCTTTCGGGCCACAGCTGTAACACATCACACCGAGCTGGAAAGCTACATCGACTCCTGTATAACACGAGCAACTCCGAAATACTAATGGCAAATGACAAGTAGGCTTGATGCTTTAAGGATTTCATGCTTTTAAGGACGCACATTTTGGTGCATTGTTTAAGGCGTCTGGGGTGTAATCCTCAACACTTCAGGTCTCCAGCAGCCTGGGGATTTAACCGCTTGGCGTTAAGCCTCCATGTCACCTATTTATTTGACTGGGTTTTGTCTCTGCCTGCCTGCGCATTATCCAAATTTGCCGTTTAACGTTGAGGGCGGCTGCGAGTGGCTTTGGCACGGCGGGCGGTGTGTTGACACGAGCAGCGGGACACAAAGAGTCACCCCAGCGTTAGGGGGATATCCGCAGCCTTGCCGTGTGACAGTTAGTTTAAGACGGAAAAGAAAGCCTTCAGTAAATGGAAGAGGCAACATGAGCAACGAGCCTCATGCCTCACCAACAGATTTCTGTTTGGCTGCGGAACTTCTCTCTCTCTGAAAATGAACAAACATGTTTTTGTCAGCCTTCACGATTTATGTCATCAAGACTTGTAGAGCCATGCGTGTTATTTAACAACAACAACAAAAAGTATTTTTCTTCTTCTTCTATGGTTGACCTTCCGGGTTTCATTCCAGGCAGAAGCCAGCAGCATTTGTCATCCCTGTGAGATCCTGTCTAGGGGGCGCCGCACAGAGAGGAGTGGGCCTGGATTAGAATGGCTTTTTTGTAAAAAACCCAATTATACAGGAGAATTCTGATGGCTGGAATGGTTTTGAGCAAACGCGGGCCCCTGACCCTCCCCCCAAAGACATTGGGGCCCGGTCGTGTTAGAACCGACGTGACGGGAGACGTGCACTGTTATTTCCCTGACACAAAGATTGCCTTGTGAAAAATGGTGTGTGCACGCCGAGCAGAACGACCACTCAATCCACTGTATATCACACCACACACAGGCCAGTGGACACACACATTGCACACGTTGCTGTCGGAAATGTCTGCATGTATAGAAAGCTACAAAGAGATGGCTGAAGATAGTAGGATAATTATGGCTGTGTGGGCTGGGTGTTGTCATATGAAGGCTGTGCTATTCTAGCATGCTGACTCAAGCCATTGTAGGCAACGGCAAGGGTGGCTTGAATACATTTCTATATACACACACATACTGTTAGGAGAGGGTTGTTATAATGTAATGTATTTCTAAGGGCCCTCAGATAAAACCCCTGTAAGTGTTTTATTTTATGTGGCTCCACAGTGGGCTTTAATAGCAGCCCAAAGTCAGAAACTTTGAAACGGCTTAATTGTGGGGCTACGGGTGCAGAGGAGGGCAGAAAAGGCCCATCAGCTATATCCCTCTATTGTACACAGAGGGCTAAGGAGAGCACTGGACCATGAGCCTCGTGGCTGTCAAGAGGAAATGGAGGCGGAAAGAAGGGGATCCATACCCTGCCTGCTCCACGTTCTCCGGCATGGCTTTACAGCTAAAATATACCAAATTGAACGGAAACAATCTGGGCTTTTGTTTTTCTATCTACCAACATTCCCGTGACATTTGAGGAATTGCATTAGGTGTAGAGGGAGAGGTGTCCCCCCCCCCCCCCTTCTCTTTCTCTCTCTCTCCGGTTGAAATGGAGAGACCGCTTTTTGTGGAGGATTAATTTTCCCCCTGGTATTTTTGATATTCATAGCCACTTGCATGTAAGTCTGATTTTACAGTATAAAGTATGGTAATAAAGTGGTGATGGTTAAGTTCATCTTCATTTTCACGTAATTTGTTGATATATTCATTTTTGGTCTTATATTTATATATTAATCTGATAAGGACAGACCACTAAATGCGAATATTTACATTAGTTTGAGTCTCCCCCCCCCCCCCCCCCCAAAAAAAAAAAATCCATGTGTTGAATAAATGTAATAATCTAGAGAACATAAATGTTTTTCCTTTTTTGTTTGTTTTAAAATAGCAACTCTCTAACACAGTTGTCACTCATGGTCTTCCTAGACCCATCACTCATAGTGTGGTGTGGTGCTGTGAGCTGGTGATTAGTTCTTTCTAGATAAAGCCACATAACTGCTTCCTGTTTCTAGACCCACTGTACCTTTGCTCAACCCTGTACTTTTTCTGCTGTGTATTTCCCTTCACCCCCCTCTGGGTTTTCTGGGCACCCGTGTCGTACATTTCCCCAGTTACACATCTTGACGTTATAATCAAGGACCAGATAAATTACGCTGTAGAAGATTTCTTTTCCTAATCTGGAACAAATTTAGTACAAAGTGGAACAATGTGGTACGTACCACTCTGCCGTGTCCGCCCACACACTACAGTGTGTAATAATTCAGCCTGTGATGTTTTCCTAGATCTCTTTTCTGTTACAGTGTGACCTCTGTGTGTACTGACCTCAGAGAGTCACACACATGAAGGTCCTTGGCTGATTTGTACCCGAAAAGGGTCTTTTGAGACTCAAAGGGCGACTCGGGGTCAACCAAAAGTTGTTGTTTTTTCTCGTGTTTTTTTTTTTTTTTTTTTTTTACAGAACCCATGGTTGCCGAGAGGTCTTCTTGAATAAATCACAATTAGCGAACAGCCTTCGCTATGAAGCCACTCTGACTAATAGGAGGGTTATAAACGAAACTCTGAGAAAATAAATGTCACCAAACACCAGTCGCTCCTTATTTCCAACCTAATCAACAATGTCAGGAGAATAAATTCATTTCAGATATTTGCAATCATTTTTTTTTTATTTAGTTCATGTTATATTGTCTCCCATTGTTCAGTATCCTGTAATCAGAATGGTGTTCAAATGTGAAGCTTTTCAAAAAATGAATCAATATACAGTTAAGATGAGCAGTTTTTCATTATTTTGCCTCCTTTACCTACCTTGGGCTCTTTTAGCTTACCTGCACTTGAGTAATACATCTAAAGTGTATCTACAATGAAATACAAAATGTAGATGTAATGTATTAGGTAAGAGCAGTTCTACATGTAACTGTAACCCTGACATTGTTTGATGGATGTACCATAACGCAATATATTCAGAAACGGCTAAAAGGCGGTTGTGTTATATTACTGTATTATTTCTCAATAATGATATTAACAGGGCTGTCAGATAAATAGATACACCCATGTAATAATACACGTTAGTACTTGTCTTTATTTCTACACTGGCTTGGCATTTGCTGAAGAGATTCAGCAAAACCAAGTCCCCCCCCCCGTGACCCTGCTCCCAGCACTCTCCTCTCCCGTCTCTGGTTTGAGTTTCACGTCTCTCGCCGGCCTGATTGCCTGATAGTTTTAACATCCCTGCCCTCGTAGCCATCGGTGGGAGTGGCGTGTTAATCAAAGACACATGAGGATCTGGCGTCCAAGCTTTGACATTCTGATTTCACTCATCAATTCTGGAGGTCTAATGTACAATATCTATCAGGTCAACAGATTAGCCTCTTCGAAAGCCTCGCACATTATATAAACGATTAGGTGAAAGGCAGTCGGGCACTAATCTAAATCTCCTATGATAAATGGGTCCCTCCAACCAGAAGTCCTTGACTACAGATATGTCCTGGTAATGTTCTTTATTATTTTTGTGGGCCGTAAATGAGGCCCAGAGTGCAGACCTTTGTGGCCGGGGCTCGAAAGGGTTAACGGAATGGTATGATCCACTGTAATGTTTCATCAGATGCGGGAGGTTGAAACGGACAAGGCAGATATCCCATCCACTCCTTTGGCCTGATGCCCGAGAACCGAGGCAGACACATATATATATATATATATATATATATATATATATATATATATATATATATATATATATATATATATATATATATATATATATATTTTTTTTAACAAGTGAAACACAAACTCTGTCCGAGTTTGGGGCTTTGAGCGACTCCCTTTGAATGGCGGCCGCGGAGACGTCAAAGAAATCCATTTCTCATTTTGAGGGATTTCTCTATCAGCTGGCGTGTAGGCTTGCGAGTCTTGGTCCATGTTAAACCCAGGGTCGGTCTCCTCAATGACGGCTGTATGTTTTACGGTGACCAGTCTTATTTTTATTATGGCCGTCTGTGTGTCAGGAAGGTTAGAAATGAGGGGGCAGAATAGAGTTGTCTGGTGAAAAGGACTCTGATCAAAAGTGCCACTTCGATTTGAGCACAGCTGCGGCTAAGCCAAGGCTGGCTCGCTGTCCAGCCCGTTCACGTTCTCCTCTCCTCAGACTGGAATGAATGTGAAAACAATTGACTTCAGACAGAGTTGGGCCCGTCCATTTCTGATCCCAGCAGCAACTCCCACTCACTCAGTCAATGTGAGCTTTATCATACTGTAGTTTTTGTCATGCACTCAATTTTCAGATACTGTTTCAGAAACTTATAGTTTTAGCTTTTAGTTCACCGGCTCAATACTTTCTTCCTTCTGTGTGGGTCGACAAAAATGTCATCATCTCGTTATGAAGAACAAACCTTAGGTCAACCATGACAACATTGACTTCACAGAGAGTATTATTCAATTCTGACTGTCTTGTACTGTTAATTTGAATCACATTTGAAAAATAGGTTTCTTGATTGCATTGGCATAGGAAAGGGCAGTCCACTACACCTCTCCTAATTTGGCGTTAAGGGGGTTTAGCAGCTTGGGGAACTCTATCCTCTGAGTTGCTGACAGTCCACAGCCTCCTGAGTCCCCACTAAGCAGGGTGTCGCGGTCAGAGAAAAGACTACCAGCTCCGTTTTGAGTAATCGTTGTGGTTTGAATTAGAAAAGGGGAAAAATTATCTGAATAATGATGGCAAAACATTTTGCCTTCAGCTGCCTGGGTGAAACTAAACACGCTGGTGTAAAACTTTTAAGCAGCTCTTATTTTCCCGTTTTTCTATTGTAGCGCAGAGTTCATGGGAAACTCGCCCCGAGGTTACCTGCTGCCTAAGTGATGGGGGAAAAATTGTCATGGCCACAAGAATGTTTTTGTAGTTAGTTGAAATATGACTAACCTTGTCAAATGTCATTTTGAATGAGAAAGCAAACATATTTTAATCAACGTTTTTAAAACGGGGCTTTTTAAACCGTTGACTCCGGCAGAAAGGGGTCAGCTAATTGCTTCGTTTGATGTCATGTTTGGTCTCCTTCCCCATTTTGATGCCACTGCGTGGAAAGTTATACTCTCACCCCTCCTCCACACACACACACACACACACACACACACACACACACACACACACACACACACACACACACACACACACACACACACACACACACACACACACACACACACACACACACACACACACACACACACACACACACACACACACACACACACACACACACTATTTCTTATACACACACACACACACACACGCCAAGCAAATGGAAAACTACTGAAAGGTCTTAACATGCTCAACGCTGTAATCTTCTCCAAGTGTATGCTGCTATTTCCTGTCGGCCCTCTTCTCAACTTCAACCTCCAACTCTTCCCTGCATGTATCACCCTTCCCACACTGCTCTGACAGGACTGGAGGGGGACCAACAATGTCCCTCAGGGCTCGGTCCTCAGTCCGTGTCAGTCTCCTGGCTGGCTCGCCACCACATCACCCCTGGTCTCTCTCCACACCATAGCTAAACACGGAGGGAGTGCTCCCTGCTATGCCCTCCAGCGGGCTCGGCTCAGTCTTTAACTACACAACGGCCCGTATCGCTTTGGCTCTCATAATTACTGTTTTAACAGCACAAGAGGAGGGGGAATATACATTGTAAATTGTGTTTGACAACGTGGGTTTAGTGGTTTTGTCGTGGCTTGTCTTGAGTTATTAGTCAGACTTCCACAGATAAGGCCTGATGCTGAACATACCATGGTGACCATTGTAGGAGCAGGGCCTTATCACTCCCATTGATTTAGGGCAAGCCCCCTGTGACAGAGGTCGCTGTGCACTAAAGCTATCCATCATCCAGGTTTGATTTCTGTTCAGGCCTGTCTCCAGGTTGTCTACATGTAGACAGTCTGCTTGACACTAGGGCGGAGGGTTGGGTTGGGAGGGTGGCGCAATGTGGAGTTTACGCAAACAGCCTGTTTTAAAACATACAAGTAGTGATCACTTAAAGGAACATGTGGTTATTGGTTGACTTGTGTATTTTAAATGGGTGATTAAGAGTGATTTGAACATGAGAAGGCCCTGTTTGTTTAGTTGGATTTAAAAGACTGGGCTGATCCATAGCCTATTTATCCCACCCTACAATGGCCTGTCAGATGTGGACCAATATTACCTTAATCCTTCATACCTCACAACAAGCTACATCTAATGCATTTATTAATCAGATATGTGTAATTGTAGATTCTGATGCTTTTCCCACACTTTATTTCCCCAAGGCTCCAAAGCTGTAGGCTATCCCATATAGATATTTGCTTTTTGAGATATTTGAGATGTTCAGATTTTCCACTATTTAAATGCAAATGCAAATTTTGTACCCAATGATAAATAATGTTATCCCGAAACTCTGTAGAACAGTATTTTCTCTTAGCAGGGGTATTTTCCCCCCACTCGTCTCAAGATGGGTGTTTATTGCTGTTAGTGTCGTTCATGGCCAGACTTGTAACTTTTGGCTTAAATGTTGTATTTACTCTGGCGTCGATTTAGGAAATCATACTTTCAAATATGCTGTGATTCGTAATATTGATTTGTCATGAAAGTTATTTATTGCACTTTTATTTTCCTACTGCTGCAGAAGTCGTAAAGCTGTCAAAGGCTGTCCTGGAGTGTGATTGTATTTTTTTTTGGTACTTTTAGTGATTTTAAAAGGTTTTGAAATCGCTGTATTGAGTGCTTTAGAGAACGGTACTCCAGGCAGAAGGTAATGGCTTTGTTGGTTTTGTGGAAAATGTCTTTGTAGCCAACGTGTTATGGCGCTGCTCTGCTCACTCTCTCCCTTCAGAAGATGCCATAAGTAATTATTCAGTCTAATCAAAACCGTGTCCAGTAGTTTGAGAACCCCTGGATTTATACGGTGGATTTCTGTTCAATACAAGGGCAGCTTAAAAAATGTTTTATGGTTCTCTACTCACATTATATTCTCTCCTCAAGCCCCTCTAAAATGTGTCACATCCCATTACACAAATGTGGATATGCTAAATTATCGAGGAGGGTTCTTATGCTGAATATCTTCTGGATATCTTGTTCCCTTCTCTCTCTTTCCCCTCCAGTTTGCTGAGGGTTGGCTTGTTGGCTGGGGGAAATGTAGGTCTTTAACTCTGGGAAGTTGTCTTGAATTTTCTCCCTTTCGGAAGATGATGTGTTTTTGCAATTCAAATATTTGCTCATTCTCCTCTCCAGCTCTGAGCCCCTTTGATGCAGGGAAGTTCTATCAGGCCCAATGACAGTGTGAGTGTGCAAGCCTGACAGCGCCAGAGCCACACTATTTCTAACCGCATATTTAAATGGCAAGGAAATACGACATCTAAAATGCATGCAAATGACTGCATGTTTTGCATGCTGATATGTTGGTGATTTGGAGGCTTGCGATATTCAGGCGGTGTGCAATACGTGCAGAGCTTCAACCACGTTCATTTAGTTAATGTGGTTTGTGTGTTGTGCTTGATCTCTTTCTAAACCAACGTTTCTCGAGAGGGGGCCCGGAATTTGGTAGATTTACTTTTGATGAAAGGGTTGGTTCATGTTTTTATGGCTTTAAGTGGGAAGACACACATACATTAGGCCTATATTGAGGAGCAGATCACTGATGCTTTTGGGATATACACTCATCACCTTGGTTCACTCAGAATGCCATTGATATCTCTGGTCACACCTGATCTATTTATTCAGGCAAGATCTAAGAAAGATTCCAACCCCGTGGTCTCCTTTTCCTGTTATTCCATGTTTTTTCTGGATCATTTCCGTACAGGTTCTGGGAGCGTGCACCATCTTTGCAATAGTGTCTGCAGGATTCTGAAAGCAGAGACCCATATTCATGTCTTTATTGCCTGTTCTTGCCCTTCACCACAGACCAAACCCAAGACGCACAAAGCACTAAATGGGCCTACAGCGTCCTCCTCCTCCTTAATGTACAGAAGATATAAAATAATGAATTGAATTGTCATCTCCACGACCAGCCGTTGCACTCCGCACCCTATAATTCCAACCTTTTCTCCCCCTCTTCCCCTCCTATTTTTTTTCCTTCTCTAAACAGCAATTAATCTCATTTTTTTGTCCAATTTCCACCCCGCTCCTGAAGTCAGAGCGAGTCCCCTGTTTTGTTCCTCTTTGGCTTGGTTCCTGTGCATAGTCATTAAAGGCCCAATTAATGTCACCCTTTAGCTGAAGAGTGCTCATTTTTATTGGGGAGCTGACAGTCGCATCCATGAGTGGCGCAGTGTAATATGCATTAATTGCCCCGTAACACTGGTAATTACCAGTTCTTCAAGCCTCTCAGTAAACTGTCATGCCCAGACACGACTGCTTTGAAATAGATTACTCATTAGGGGGACCTGCCCTGTTTTCCAATGGGGGCTCACTGTGTTGCCATAAAAAAATAATTCTGGTGCTCTTGAACAAATAGTTGCCAAGAGCAATTTCCTATTACAACTTCCTGGTGACGGGTCCTCCTCTCTCTCTCTCGCTCTCTCTTTCTCGGTCTCTTCTCTCTCTCTCTCCTTCTGTCTCCTCTCTCCTCTCCTCTCCTCTCCTCTCCTCTCCTCTCTCCCTCTCCTCTCCTCTCTCTCCTCTCCTCTCTCTCTCTCTCCTCTCCTCCTCTCTCCTCTCTCCTCTCTCCTCTCTCTCTCTCTCCTCTCCTCTCTTCTCTCTCTCTCTGTTTGTGCTGCCTTTTCAGCCGTCACTGGAGGTGAGGGGTCAGTAAGGTTGAGACGGACGTCCATCACTGATCTTAAAGAAAGGAAAGCCGTTTATTCATCATACATTCACCTGCTTTGGTGCTTTCATTTTCACCTTTTGTGTTGAGCTTAGTTCTTATTCCCCAGTACTAATACTGTATTTTCTTTGCCCCGTTTAATTATACGGCGATTTAAAGTCATCCTTTAACGAGTATAAGGAATATATAGGAATTTTCCATTTCTTGTTGCATTTGGTACATTTCTTCACCACCGTCTTTGCAGATTTCTTGTTCAGATTGTGAGGTTGGCCTTACCTTGGGACTGTGTGGGCTCTGCTCATTGTCCTAAACCTAACGTTGTTGCTCACTTCACTAAATGTGCCCCACACATCACGTGACAGATAGGAAAGACTTGATACCGAGTGCAAATAAATGATAAACAGTTGGAAGGGAATAACATGGTGTTGACGTTGTCGTGATAAGATACTGTACTGGAGGAAGGACAGGCCAAATGAACAGGGTCAGCTGTCGCACGTCCTCCACGGCTAAAGGTGTTGGCCTGTTTAGTCATGCTAGAAACAATATTTAGATTTCGCCAGAGCCTCCTAAATGCTCCAAGTGTGCACTGGGCAGGATTCTCTCTCTTCCCCACTATTTTCACAAAACACCTTTTTGTCATTACTCATTTAGCTCAGCTAAGGAAATCCCAGTATGTGAAGACCATGAGAAAAGCCTCCCTTGTGCATACACAAGCGTACGAGACACACACACACACACACACCACTTTTGTTTTATCTCCCTCATAGCACCTGCTTCAGGCAATCTGCTCCCACTCCTCTTAAATGAATGTTGTCACGACCCTTCAGATTCTCACCCGGCTATGTGCTAATGAAAGGAGATGGTACAATTTGAAGTGACCAGGTAGGAGCCAGCAGAGCCAGCAGTGCACAGCTGAACCAGGGAAAAGGATAGGGCACACAGACACACTGGCAGGGAGACAAAAGACAAGCTAACCGTTAGTCCTCTCTCTCGCTGATATACGCATTAAGCTTGTCATTAATACCACCCAGATCTGTGTGTGTGCGTGTGCGTGTGTGTGTGTGGCACACGCACATTTGCACGTGCTGCTCTGCGTTCATCTGTGTTGGTTGAGCACTTATTGAATTGTTTATGACAGGCTTAATTGGGCTAATTGAAGACATTAAGATTACCTGTCAGCCTTGTGTATTCAAACTACCCGTCCGTCTGACAACTAGTGACAAGTGAGGGACCCCGTAGCATCCGTCATGATGGCGCTGTTCCAAGCGGTAATGGGGACAATAGGGGCCACTCTAATTTGACGTGGACAGCCTCTTCTACCACGCGTTGTGGAGGGGGGGCTAGTTTGGCCTAATGGAGTCCCCTTTGGCATCCTGACAGACCGATGAGGCAATTTGAAGGGGAAAGTCAAAGGGGCTCCAGTGTTTAGGGACATGAGAGAGAAGCCATTCGAGGGCAGTGGCCTTAACGTGGTGAGAGACAGACGGAGGGGGGAGATGGGTGTGGGTCTGTGTGTGATGGCATACAGTGACCACCGAGCAGTATGTAGGATGCAATATCTTTGTCTCAGGACTGACAATTGTCATTTGCTGCAGCTAGTAAGTTATCGTCCACATATGTCAATGTCTAAACACTGCTCCAATGCAAGGCCTGTATTTAGCTCTATATCTGTAGATACTTCCTCAAGATGACAACTTTGGCCCATTCCACTGCATGTTGGTCTGAATTGGTATGTTATTCTTCTTGACATAGAAATGGGGGACTTTCCACACATGCACCACTGTCAGCAGGCTTGGGTTGCCAGGTCTTAGCCAGAGAGCTTTCTATTCTTCCTGTCAGGGAATGTGCTGCTGTTCTCTACTAGCCCCCCTCCTTTGTGAGCGTTATGTGTGTGTGTGGGGGGGGGGGGTTGCTTTGCGGTGTCATCGCTACGACAGATCAACGCTCTCATCCCCGGAGATCCCCCTGTTTGTTTTTCCTTCTTTCCAAAAGGGGTTAAACTGTCAGGTTGACAACTCGCTAGACTCTCCACTGCCCTCCACCTGTCCCCCTTCATCCCCAAACCAGTGAAAATCAATACCAGATTGCCCGAGGACCACTGTTTTGGCGTCTGCCTGACCCCTGGATGTCCCCCCCCCCTCTTCTCTCTCCCGTTCTTTCATTACATATAGTGGTGTGTTTAACTTCCAGCCTGATCCCTCGCCTAATTAGTTTCGCTGGGTCCAGGTCGAGTAGTCTTTCTCTCCTTTTCTCTCTCTCTCTCTCTCTCTCTCTCTCTCTCTCTCTCTCTCTCTCTCTCTCTCTCTCTCTCTCTCTCTCTCTCTCTCTCTCTCTCTCTCTCTCTCTCTCTCTCTCTCTCTCTCTCTCTCTCTCTCTCTGTGTGTCTCTCTCTGTGTCTCTGTCTCTCGCTCTCTCTGTGGCGCTTTGAAGGGACACAGGCCTGGGAGTAATAAAAAGGGCAAATCCCCACACACATACACACTGACAGACGCACACACACACACACTCACTGATGCACAGACAGAAACCCCAGGAGAGGCTTGAGCAGGGATCTTTGTTTTGTTTTCTTAGCAAATTGTTTAAAACTACAATGAAATTTGATTTGCACCCCAGATCATCAGAGAAAACACTGGCGGTATCCCATGTAGCCCATCGCTAATGGAAAGTTGTGCTTGGACTAGTCCCAGGCCTGCTCTCTCTTCTGGGATAGTGTTGCATTTTGGGAGGCCTACTGATGACCACTACTGATGACAAGTGATGGGGTTTGACGATGTAGTGTTTTGACAGTATCTCAATATTATTTTTGTGCTAGTTTGCTGTACCTGCACCAAAACGCCAGTATTTTTCCTTCATAGCTTGTTCTCCATCTGCTTTTTAAATATGGGGCAAATTTGTTTCCGAGACTTTAAATGACCGTTCAAAGCTCGTTTTCTCATGTCTGGTGAGCAACATGTTTAGAAGATCAAATCGTAATAAAATCACAGTATCATATCTTAATACATATAGAATCGTGAGAAATTCAATGTATATCGTATTGGTACCGAAGTATGGTGATATGGTGATGTCCCTGGCAGTTCCCTGCTCTACTGATGACCTCAAATCCAACTGGCTCAAGGTTAAACCACGTGGAGTGACCACCATCCTGTTACAAAGTGGACATGAACATCTATGTGTTTATACTGAACAAAACTATATACGCAACATGAAAGATTGAACTAAGTTACAGTTCATATGTATAAGGAAATCAGTCAATTAGAATACATTCATTAGGTCCTAATCTATGGATTTCACATGACTGGGAATACAGATATGCATCTGTTAGTCACAGATACCTTTAAAAGAAATGGGCCTAAGGGTGTTGTCACAGTATCTCTGTGCATCCAAATTGCCATTTGATAAAATGCAATTGTGTTTGTTGTCTAGTTTATGCCTGCCATACCATAACCCCACCACCACCACCATGGGGCACTCTGTTCACAATGTTGACATCAGCAAGCCGCTCGCCCATGTGACGCCGTACATGTAGTCTGCGGTTGTGAGGCCGGTTGGAGGCACTGCTACGTTTTCTAAAACGACGTTGGAGGCGGCTTATGGTAGAGAAATGAACAACCACTTTTCTGGCAACAGCTCTGGTGTACATTCCTGCAGTCAGGACTCAAAACATGAGACATCTGTGGCATTGTGTTGTGTAACAAAACTGCACATTTTAGGCCTTTTTATTGTAATGATCATGCTGTTTAATCAGTTTATTGATATGCCACACCTATCCGGTGGATGGATTATCTTGGAAAAGTAGAAATGCTCACTAACAAAAAATGTAAACAAATGTGTGCACAACAGTTTAGAGAAATCAGCTTTTTGTGTGTATGGACATTTTCCGGGATCTTTTATCTCAGCTCATGAAACTTCGGACCAACACTTTACATGTTGCGTTATTACTTTTCCTCGTCAGTGTAATTAAGTTATGTACTCTAGGAATATGTCGTCTTTGTAATATTTCAACTTTTGTTACTGTAGATAATATGGATCACGTTATCATTCAAGGTAAATAGTTGATTTAGCTAAGCCACTGATATCGGAGTACTTTTTGTGTTGTGTGTGTGTTGTGTGCGTGCGTGCGTGTGCCGACCACATGCCCAGGTGCTGCCGCTGGAGAGACCCAGCGACGTGTAGACTTCTTGGTCTCCTCTCCCTGGGGCTACAAGTACCTTACAGGAATGTAAACAAAGTGCTGAGTAAGCAGACCACTTTCTGTGGACATTTATTCCTGCATCGTCCGCTCTAAATACCCAGGCACCCCAACCCGAGCTTGTCCCAGATTCTGCACAGAGCCACCATACTAACCGCTAACTCCAGACTAGACCACGTTCCAAAGCTTACTGTCAAGCAGTGGATGGATGATACCACTCTAGTCTACATCTGTCAAGGAAACAGTCAAAGAGAAAGTCAACTTTTTATTTTCTCTCTGTCTTCTTTTTTTTTTGTCGTAGAAAGGGGCTTGTGCGCAGCACCAGCTCATTAGGTGTGTAGCTGGAAGCAATATGGGCTGGAAGGAGAAGTTCAGATGGCTGAGTGCTGACATGTTGATTTAGTAGTGGTAACGCGACTGTGCACTTCCAAAGGTGCTGACTTGGACAAAAGCCAGGCCTGGTTTCTCCCAGGGAGAATCTAGGAGGGCTGCACTCTAAATTTGGGTTGGCCTTCTCTAAGATGGAAAGGCCTCGGGGCCTCCAGACAACAAACATTCACACCTCCCTGTATGCCCTGCTATTGATTCAGCCTTCATTAAAGCAGTAGAGGGGGATTGAATATGTGTCACGCTTACCTTGATCATGCTCTGACAGAGGGCTTAAGCTCTGTGTGTTGTGCATATTGTTTCACCGGCAGGAAATGCAAACGTTCCAAAGCAAACTGAGTGAGTGGCGTGGTGAGGCTGAGTTGGATAGATCCATTCCATGTGTGTGATTTGTCTTTGAGTTCCTAAAGTGTGCTACAAGCCTAAGGTCAGGTCAGGCCTTCTGAGACCAGACCAGAGCTAGACCATGGAGGCTATGTGTGTGTGCTGGATGTTTATCTCTGCAGATTAGTGGGAGGTAGAGGACACACACCCATGCAAGTTTGCACACAGTCATTTGACCTCAGACACACACAACCTGTACACCCTCTGAAACACCCTTGTATATACTCCTTGCACCCCACACAGCGTGCCCTGGCTGCCCCAGCAGGGCCAGATTGGGTTACAGTCCAAACTGTTGTTGATTAGGGCCGTGGCTGTAGTGCGGGCTCATCCCAAATTGAAAACACATTAGCAGGCAGGGTTAAGGGCAGGATTAGGGCCCGGGCCTGGTGCCGTGTCGGTGCATTGCGGACACAAAATGGACGCCCTTTGACTGGGCTTCCCCAGAGACTGGTGGTAATTATTAGCCGGGGCTTCTGGGAGTTCACAGTAACTGGTTAAAGGAACGTGTATCCCCCTGACACTGTCGTCTGCATCCCCTCCCAGCACACCAGGACACTTCCTGTCTCTGAGCAGGATTTAGAGACATGGGGATTCATTAAAGAGCCGAGGGGGGACTGTATACATCTCACAATTAGCACAAGGGCCAGTGTTTAGTTTTGGAGCTTAATAGGCCTTGTCTGAACACAATGAAAACATAGCTTTTTTCTTCTTCTTTTTTGGATTCATTCTGACATTTCTTGATTTAAATATATATATATACAGTACCAGTCAAAAGTTTGGACACAGCTACTCATTTGAAGGGTTTTCCTTTATTTTTACTATTTTCTACATTGTAGAATAATAGTGAAGACATCAAAACTATGAAATAACACACATGGAATCATGTAGTAACCAAAAAGGGTTAAACAAAACAAAATATATTTTATATTTGAGATTCTTCAATGTAGCCACCCTTTGCCTTGATGACAGCTTTGCACACTCTTGGCGTTCTCTCAACCAGCTACACCTGGAATGCTTTTCCAACAGTCTTGAAGGAGTTCCCACATATGCTGAACAGTTGTTTGCTGCTTTTCCTTCACTCTGCTGCCCAACTCATCCCAAAACATCTCAATTTGATTGAGGTCAGGTGATTGTGGAGGCCAGATCATCTGATGCAGCACTCCATCACTCTCCTTCTTGGTCAAATAACCCTTACACAGCCTGGAGGTGTGTTGGGTCATTGCCCTGTTGAAAAACAAATGATAGTCCCACTAAGTGCAAACCAGATGGGATAACGTATTGCTGCAGAATGCTGTGGTAGCCATGCTGGTTAAGTGTGCCTTGAATTCTAAATAAATCACGGTGTCACCAGCAAAGCACCATCACACCACCACCTCAATGCTTCACAGTGGGAACCACACATGCAGAGATCATCTGTTCACCTACTCTGCGTCTCACAAAGAAACGGCGGTTGGAACCAAAAATCTCAAATTTGGACTCATCAGACCTAAGGACAGATTTCCACTGGTCTAATGTCCATTGCTCGTGTTTCTTGGCCCAAGAAAGTATCTTCTTATTATTGGTGACCTTTAAATCAAATACAATTTTATTAGTCACATGAGCCGAATACAACAGTTGTAGACCTTACAGTGAAATGCTTACTTACGAGCCCCTAACCAACAATGCAGTCTCAAAAAATACAGATAAGAATAAGAGATAAAAGTAACAATGAATTAAAGAGCAGCAGTGAAATAATAATAGCGAGACTATATACAGGGGGGTACCGATACACAGTCAATGTGCGGGGGCACCGGTTATATGAGGTAGTATGTAGATAGAGTTATTAAAGTGATAAGTGATGATGCATAGATGCCAACCGAGAGTAGCAGTGGCGTAAAGGAGGGGGGAGGGGGAGGGGGGGGGTGGCACACAGCAAATAGTCTGGGTAGCCATTTGACTAGATGTTCAGGAGTCTTATGGCTTGGGGGTAGAAGCTGTTTAGAAGCCTCTTGGACCTAGACTTGGGGCTCCGGTACTGTTTGCCGTGTTGAAGCAGAGAGAAAAGTCTATGACTACGGTGGCTGGAGTCTTTGACAAAAATGTTAGGGCCTTCCTCTGATACCGCCTGGTATAGAGGTCCTAGATGGCAGAAAGCTTGGCCCCAGTGATGTACTGGGCCGTACGCACTACCCTCTGTGATGCCTTGCGGTCGGAGGCAGAGCAGTTGCTATACCAGGCAGTGATGCAACCAGTCAGGATGCTCTCGATGGTGCAGCTGGAGGATCTGAGGACCCATGCCAAATCTTTTCAGTCTCCTGAGGGGGAATGGGTTTTGTCGTGCCCTCTTCACAACTGTCTTGGTGTGTTTGGACCATGGTTGTTGGTGATGTGGACACCAAGGCACCACCACACGGCCAGGTCTCTGACCTCCCTATAGGCTGTTTCGTAATTGTCGGTGATCAGGCCTACCACTGTTGTGTCATCAGACAATTTAGTGATGGTATGGGAGTTGTGCCTGGCCATGCAGTCATGAGTGAACAGGGAGTAGGGGAGGGGACTGAGCACGCACCCCTGAGGGTTTTGAGGATCAGCGTGGCGGATGTGTTGTTACCTACCCTTACCACCTGGGGGTGACCCGTCAGGAAGTCCAGGATCCAGTTGCAGAGTGAGGTGTTTAGTCCAAGGTTCCTTAGCCTATTGATGAGCTTTGAGGACACTATGGTGTTGAACGCTGAGCTGTAATCAATGAATAGCATTCTCACATAGGTGTTTGTTTTGTCCAGGTGAGAAAGGGCAATGTGGAGTGCATTGGAGATTGTATCTCCTGTGGATCTGTTGGGGCGATATGCAAATTGGAGCTGGTCTAGGGTTTCTGGGTTGATGGTGTTGATGTGAGCCATGACCAGCCTTTCAAGGCACTTCATGGCTACAGATGTGAGTGCTACGGGTAGGCAGGTTACCTTAGTGTTCTTGGACACAGGGACTATGGTGGTCTGCTTAAAACACGTTGGTATTACAGACTCGGACAGGGATAGATTGAAAATGTCAGTGAAGACACTTGCCAGTTGGTCTATGCATGCCCGCAGTACACGTCCTGGTAATCCGTCTAGCCCTGCGGCCTTGAGTGTTGACCTGTTTTAAAGGGCTTACTCACATCAGCTACGGAGAGCGTGATCACACAGTCTTACAGAACAGCTGGTGCTCTCATGCATGTTTCAGTGTTATTTGCCTCGAAGCGAGCATAGAAGTAGTTTAGCTTGTCTGGTAGGCTCGTGTCACCTGGCAGCTCTCGGCTGTGCTTCCCTTTGTAGTCTGCAATGGTTTGCAAGCTCTGCCACATCCGACGAGCATCAGAGCCGGTGTAGTACTATTTGATCTTAGTCCTGTATTGACGCTTGATGATTCGTCGGAGGGCATAGCGGGATTTCTTATATGCTTCCGGGTCACCGCTCCTTGAAAGCGGCATCTTTAGCTCAGTGCGGATGCTGCCTGTAATCCATGGCTTCTGGTTGGGGTATATACATATGGTTACTGTGGAGACAACGACATCTATGCACTTAATGATGAAGCCGATGACTGATGTAGTGTACTCCTCAATGCCATCGGCGGAATCCTGGAATATATTCCAGTCTGTGATAGCAAAACAGTCCTGTCGTTTAGCATCTGCTTCATCTGACCACTTGATCTTCTCACTGGTGCTTCCTGTTTTTATATTTACTTGTAAGCCGGAATCAGGAGGATAGAATTATGGTCAGATTTGCCAAATGGAGGGAGAGGGAGAGCTTTGTATGTGTCTCTGTGTGTGGAGTATAAGTGATCCAGAGTTATTTTTCCTCTGGTTGCACATTTAACATACTGATAGAAATTTGGTAAAACGGATTTAAGTTTCCCTACATTAAAGTCCCCGGCTACTATCAGCGCTGCCTCTGGGTGAGCGTTTTCTTGTTTGCTTATGAAGGAATACAGCTCATTCAATGCTGCCTTAGTGCCAGCCTCTGACTGTGGTGGAATGTAAACAGCTACAAAGAATACAGATCAAAACTCTCTTGGTAGGTTGTGTGGTCTACAGCATATCATGAGAAACTCTACCTCAGGTGAGTAATAGCTCAAGACTTCCTTATATATCATGCATAGAACAGCATGCACCGGCTGTTGTTTACAAAAATATATAGACCACCGCCCCTTGTCTTTACCAGACACCGCTGTTCTATCCTGCCGGTACATCGTATATAACCAGCCAGCTGTATGTTGTTGATGTCGTCGTTCAGCCATGACCCGTGAAGCATAAGATGTTAGAGTTTTTAATGTCCCGTTGGTAGTTTTTAAATCTTCTGCGTAACTTGTTGATTTTATCGTCCAAAGATGGTACGTTTGCTAGCAGAATGGAGTGAAGTAGGGGTTTATTTGATCGCCTGCGAATTCTCAGAAGGCATCCGGCCCTTCGACTCCTCTTTCTCCGCCTCCTCTTCATGCAGAGCACGGGGATCGGGGCCTGTTCCCGAGGAAGCAGCGTATCCTTTGCGGTGGGCTTGTCAGAGTCATGAAAGGATAAAGAGGATTCTGCTAGTCCTTGGGGAGTAATTGCAGTACTGATTTCTAGAAGTTATTTTCAGACATGAGACGGTAGCGGCAATATAATGTACAAAATAAGTTTAAAAATTAAATAAAAAGTTGCAAACAAAAAAACACAATCGCCTGGGGGCACGTAAAACGTCTGCCATATTCTTCGGCGCCATCTTAGTAGTGGTTTCTTTGCATCAATTCGACCATGAAGGCCTGATTCACGAAGTCTCCTCTGAACTGTTGATGTTGAGATTTCTGTTACTTGAACTCTGTAAAGCATTTATTTGGGCTGCAGTTTCTGAGGCTGGTAACTCTAATGAACTTATCCTCTACAGCAGAGGTAACTCTTGGTCTTTCCTGTGGTGGTCCTCATGAGAGCCAGTTTCATCATAGCGCTTGATTTTTGTGACTGCACTTGCTTGACTGACCTTCCTGATTGACTGACCTTCATATCTTAAAGTAATGATGGACTTTAGTTTTTCTTTGCTTATTTGAGCTGTTCTTGTCATAATATGGACTTGGTCTTTTACCAAATAGGGCTATCTTCTGTATACTGTACCACCCCTACCTTGTCACAACACAGGTGATTGGCTCAAATGCAAAAGGAGGAAATAAATTACACAAATGGACTTTTAACAAAGCACACCTGTTAATTGAAATGCACCCCCCTACATCTGCTAAACTGTACGCGACCAATAAACTTTGATTTGACAAATTAGTGAATTGGTAAAATACTGATTTTCACTCAACACAAGATTTAAGTGTGTGTTGAGTAAAACAACTCCGACACGACTCAGAGTTACAAGATTAAACTGTCCCTGGTTGTTGGAAGTGCTACTCGTTATTCCTTTGTTACATGAGCGACAAAATGCATTCTAAAGGCCTCATCTCCTAATGAATTCCTACTCAGCATATCATAATGGAAGGGGTTGGTCCATGCTGGTGATGTAGAGTGCCATTCCGGGGTGACGGGGAACACATCTCTGGGAGAGATCAGGTGAACTCTCCATCACATGACACTTGATCCAGTGAGGTAGAGGGGAGAGAGGGATAAAAAAAGTGAGAGAGTTGGAAAGGGCAAGAGAGGGACAGAGAAAGAGGAGCGTGAAAGATGGAGGGCGAGAGAGAGAAATGGAGAGCGATGAAAAGAGAAAGAAGAGTTTAATGCGTCCGCAGTGGATGGATGAAGATCTGTGCTGTAGCCATAGACCACCAGCTTGTGTACTGTGCTCTCTCTGGTATGTTCTGATGAGGACATCATGATAGGTTAGCTTGCTGAATGACCGCCCCCTCTGCTCTGAACTCAAAGCAGACAGGACCAAGGCCAGACCGCCGGTTGTTTTGGTTTTTCTCCTCAGCCAAAACAGGGGAGTGTGTGTCAGAGCACGTCAGACCATAATGCAGCAGATCTGAAAGGAACCCGACGCACATACACAGGTCACCCTGATATGCAATTCTACTTGAGCTTGGGTACAAGATTTGTTAGTGGTCTCACTAAACATTAAACATGCATTGAGACCTCTTCTTCTCAGGGTTGACTGTGTTTGGTGCCTAACGAAGACCAAATGGCCGGAAAGTGCAGCTACAGTGTAGCGTGGTTTTCCACTGCACAAGCCTGGTCAAATCCATTCCTTACTGCGGAATATGTGTCTGTAGGTACAGTTGAAGTCGTAAGTTTACATACACCTTAGCCAAATACATTTAAACTCAGTTTTTCACAATTCCTGATATTTAATCCCAGTAAAAATTCCCTGTCTTAGGTTAGTTAGGATCACCACTTTATTTTAAGAATGTGAAATGTCAGAATAATAGTAGTAGAATGTAGTAGAATTGATTTATTTCATCTTTTATTTCTTTCATCACATTCCCAGTGCGTCAGAAGTTTACATACACTCAATTAGTATTTGGTAGCATTGCCTTTAAATTGTTTAACTTGGGTCAAACGTTTCAGGTGGCCTTCCACAAGCTTCCCACAATAAGTTGGGTGAATTTTGGCCCATTCCTACTGACAGAGCTGGTGTAACTGAGTCAGGTTTGTAGGCCTCCTTTGCTCGCACATGCTTTTTCAGTTCTGCCCACACATTTTCTATGGGATTGAGGTCAGGGTGTTGTGATGGCCACTACAATACCTGGACTTTGTTGTCTTTAAGCTGTTTTGCCACAACTTTGGAAGTAGGCTTGGTGTCATTGTCCATTTGGAAGACCCATTTTCGACCAAGCTTTAACCTCCTGACTGATGTCTTGAGATTTTGCTTCAATATATCCACATAATTTTCCTCCCTCATGATGCCATCTATTTTGTGAAGTGCACCAGTCCCTCCTGCAACAAAGCACCCCCACAAGATGATGCTGCCACCCCCGTGCTTCACGGTTGGGATGGTGCCCTTGGGCTGCAAGCCTCCTCCCCCTTTTTCCTCCAAACATAACGATGGTCATTATACCATTGTATCATCATACCAGAGGACATTTCTCCAAAACGTATGATCTTTGTCCCTATGTGCAGTTGCAAACCGTAGTCTGGATTTTTATGGCGGTTTTTCTTTTGATTTTCCTGTGATGTCAAGAGGCACTGAGTTTGAAGGTAGGCCTTGAAATACATCCACAGGTACACCTCCAATTGATTCAAATCATGTCAATTAGCCTATCAGAAGCTTCTAAAGCCACAACATCATTTTCTGGAAATTTCCAAGCTGTTTAAAGGCACAGTCAACTTAGTGTACATAAACTTCTGACCCACTGGAATTGTGATACAGTGAATTATAAGTGAAATAATCTGTAAACAATTGTTGGAAAATGACTTGTGTCATGTACACAGTAGATGTCCTAACAGACTTGCCAAAACTATTGTTTTAACAAGAAATTTGTGGAGTGGTTGAAAAATGTGTTTTAATGACTCCAACCTAAGTGTATGTAAACTTCCGACTTCAACTGTATATATATATATATTTATTTTTTTAACCTTTATTTAACCAGGCAAGTCAGTTAAGAACATATTCTTATTTTCAATGACGGCCTGGGAACAGTGGGTTAACTGCCTGTTCAGGGGCAGAACGACAGATTTGTACCTTGTCAGCTCGGGGGTTTGAACTTGCAACCTTCCGGTTACTAGTCCAACGCTCTAACCACTAGGCTACGCTGCCGCCCGTGTTCGCTTTGCACATATTTCATACAGTGTTCATTCGGGCTCTCATCCACAGGCAGGATCCTGTTGTATCCGTTAATGAACCTGATAGAATCATCATCATTACGATCGTCCACTTCTCCCCAGCTAGCACCGTGTCAGCCTTATTAGATGAGTCTAAATCTGGCCCTCCATCTCAGTTATCACAGACAGGCCAGGCCTGCTGCTTATTACATGTCTCAGTCCTACTCTCACCCATAGAGGCCAAGTGATTAGTACACCAGAGCAGGGTAATGAGCTTTAGTAGTTTGATACAATTATAACATCCAGATTCGGCTGGAGACGATCCTCGCTACCCTCCATGTATTAACCAGGTTATCTGTACAGCTGATAGGCTTTATAGGGTTGCAGAGAGTGATAAGATTAAAATACGCTAGTTGGGTGTCAGAAGTGGGATCCTGGTAGGAAGGCGTTAGGGTTGTGAGGGGTGATATGGGGGCTGTAAGTGGTAGTTTTTGGAAGGCGTTAGGGTTGTGAGGGGTGATATGGGGGCTGTAAGTGGTAGTTTTTGGAAGGCGTTAGGGTTGTGAGGAGTGATATGGGGGCTGTAAGTGGTAGTTTTTGGAAGGCGTTAGGGTTGTGAGGGGTGATATGGGGGCTGTAAGTGGTAGTTTTTGGAAGGCGTTAGGGTTGTGAAGGGAGATATGGGGGCTGTAAGTGGTAGTTTTTGGAAGGCGTTAGGGTTGTGAAGGGTGATATGGGGGCTGTAAGTGGTAGTTTTTGGAAGGCGTTAGGGTTGTGAAGGGTGATATGGAGGCTGTAAGTGGTAGTTTTTGGAAGGCGTTAGGGTTGTGAAGGGTGATATGGAGGCTGTAAGTGGTAGTTTTTGGAAGGCGTTAGGGTTGTGAAAGGTGATATGGGGGCTGTAAGTGGTAGTTTTTGGAAGGCGTTAGGGTTGTGAAGGGTGATATGGGGGCTGTAAGTGGTAGTTTTTGGAAGGCGTTAGGGTTGTGAAAGGTGATAGTGTGGTAGAAGTGTGACGGGATAAAGAAGGGTTCTAAAGTTGAAGCAGATAGTGGGGATAGATTTGTGTAGGGCAATATAAGGTCATGACTATTTTTGCTGTCAGAAGTGGGATCCTTGCTGTCGGAGCATGGGATTATGGGAAGGGATTTGGGGTTCTAAGGTCATATGATTAGCATGCTTAACAGTACATGGTTGTTTATGGGGTTGGGTCGACTGTTTCTTGGCCAGTTTCTTGTATTTCAGGCTATACGACATGAGCAGAGCCTTGACCAATGACAGCCAAACTCCCCTTCCCTCCATCCCCCTCTTCACCACAAACGGTTATACAGGAATGAGAACTAAAAAGAGGCTTAGGTGGTGGGTGTGGTGCCCTAGTCTTGGTGTGTTTTTATATTTTTATATATATATAACATTTGTAGCATTTTCAGGCCAATTTTCTGCAATTCTCAGATGTTCTTCATGGAGCCGAGATTATACATTTTTGCAAGTAAATTTCCTGCAATTCTATACATTTAGCCATGGAGCTGAGAGAAACTGTTGCTGTTTTAAAGATAATTTCCTGAAATTCTATGCAATTCTAATGCTGTGTTATTTTGCTCAAACTTAATAACAAAATAAATCATATTAAATTGATTGTTTTCAATTCCACTGACTGTCTAGCTTTTATTTTGGTGATGGTTAGTTATCGAAGATCATATTATAAATAAAGATATAGGTCCATTATCATTTCACATACTTTGAGTTTTTTTGTATTCATTTTTTACAGTTTGTACTTAAGCATCCCAACAACGTCACATCCCTGACGTCACGTCCCATTTCCAAGCCCCATCGACAGGAGGGGTGGAAAGGCATAAAAACTGGGGGGCGAGTTGTTTTATTTTGTATTGCCCTCTATTCCACCTTAATTACGGAGAATTGGAGGCCCCCTGATAGAATTGGAGGCCCCCTGATAGAATTGGAGGCCCCCTGATAGAATTGGAGGCCCCCTGATAGAATTGGAGGCCCCCTGATAGAATTGGAGGCCCCCTGATAGAATTGGAGGCCCCCTGATAGAATTGGCTCTGGCCCCCTGATATTTTTATTTGACATACCTGAGCAGAATTGAATGTTTCCAGAACCATGAAGGAGGGAGAAGGAGAAGAGAAGAGGTGGTGATGTGGGTTCTGTTGGTTGGCTGACTTGATTGTTCACCTTGTGTTATTTATGAACAGTCGGGCAGCAACACATGGGGGGGGGGGGTTGCTTATTTACTGCCTGCTTCATTGGAGGCCACCTCTTTGGGCCGAATCAGCCATTTAAATATCCTGTTTGTGGATAGGCTGGAGAAAGAGCCTTTATTATCAGTGCTGTGCTGTTATCATTGGGCTGACTGACGCAGGCAGGCCTCCAGACTGGGCTATTGAAATGTGCAGGCAGTATGTACAGACACATGCAGGGTTCTCGAGGAGGCCATATCGGCTGGCTTACAGACCTGGAGTTCCACCGCCCAATTCAAGCCCTATAAATAAACCCCTATTAATCAGCCACCCACAGCAACAACTGACCATGGCTGTAAAGGCTGGTTTGGTCATCTCTCACACATACACACTCTCTCTCTCTTGTCTCTCTCTCGGTCTGTCTCCCATCCCTTCTGTTTCCACCCCTCTTTCTCTACCTCTATTCATCCCATTCTCTCTGTCTTGGACTTAGTCACTCTCCAACTTCTTCCCGAAAGGGGTTGAGCAGGTTCCAGACCTGTATTTCAAGGGAGAGAGAAAAAGAAAAGAATCCCCTGACTTAGCTCATGTTTGGCTGTGCCTTTACCAGTTTACCTTGCGACCTGATGTATGGACCGGCCAACAAAGACGTCTTTGTGTAGAGACCTCAACCCTGTAAGGTTCACCGTCATGTAGGGTCTTATGCTATCTGAATCATTTCAGGGACATTTGTTGAAACGGTTTTGTTGTAATGTAGAATGAGGGGAAAGTAGTCGGGGGTAATTTTGTCTTCATTTGGGTTACATTGCGGTGGTAATTTATAAACCAAATAGTGTCGAATAAACGTGTTTTCTTGTGCAGATTTATCAGAGAACCGCCTCACTATTCTTGACACGTCAAATGAACCTTGATCTTTGGTTTTTTTTGGAATGTTAAAGGCTGAAATATAGGCCTTGCTCTCTGACATCCAGGAACATTCGCAGAGTGTACTGTGGTGCTACTAAGAAATCAAATAAAACATTTTTATAACTTTCCATTAGAACTACTGTGGAGAGGTTGAAACTGACATGTGGAGGGCTGCAATTAGTCAATTAATTACGCTACAATTGTATATGCGCACATGCGCACATGCTTGTGTGTGTGTGTGTGTGTGTGTGTGTGTGTGTGTGTGTGTGTGTGTGTGTGTGTGTGTGTGTGTGTGTGTGTGTGTGTGTGTGTGTGTGTGTGTGTGTGTGTGTGTGTGTGTGTGTGTGTGTGTGTGTGTGTGTGTGTGTGTGCACCTCTATTTGCATCTTTTTTTTGCAGCAGCAGCAGCAGCACTAATACTACTCTCTGTGCACCTCTATTTGCATCCCCACTCGCTGAAATTTTTTTGTTCCTAAGTGCTGTGCTCTCATTAAGCTGCCGTTCTTAGCAGCATGGCACCTGCTTTCAGAGAGAACCCACACCACCCGCTCGTTAACGCTAACGACAGACAGTGCGCCTGGCAGTCCCAATCTCCGCCCATCCTGACTTGTCAAGCCAAGTTTATAATTCATTACCATGCTCCTTTAGAGGAGGTTTATAATTCATTGTCCCCACTCGCTGAAATTAGCTACATTTCACAAACAATTTCACAAACTCGTTATGCAGTTAGGTGTTTATTGGAAGATCGCCGACTTTCCCTGAGCGGCGGATAATTACGCACCCGAGGTTTATAATTCATTAGGTTAAGGAGAGAGGCAGCCCCCATAATAAGCCGCAATTACAGAAACTGGAGCCTCGAATCGGTTTACAATTCATTACCATGCACCTTTAGAGGAGGCTTATAATTCATTACCATACTCCTTTAGAGGAGGTTTATAATTCATTACCATGCACCTTTAGAGGAGGCTTATAATTCATTACCATACTCCTTTAGAGGAGGTTTATAATTCATTACCATGCTCCTTTAGAGGAGGCTTATAATTCATTACCATACTCCTTTAGAGGAGGTTTATAATTCATTACCATGCTCCTTTAGAGGTGGCTTATAATTCATTACCATGCTCCTTTAGAGGTTTATAATTCATTACCATGCACCTTTAGAGGAGGCTTATAATTCATTACCATACTCCTTTAGAGGAGGTTTATAATTCATTACCATGCTCCTTTAGAGGTTTATAATTCATTACCATGCTCCTTTAGAGGTTTATTCATTACCCTCCTTTGTTTATAATTCATTACCATCCTTTAGAGGAGGTTTATAATTCATTACCATGCTCCTTTAGAGGAGGTTTATAATTCATTACCATGCTCCTTTAGAGGTTTATAATTCATTACCATGCTCCTTTAGAGGTTTATAATTCATTACCATGCATTCCTTTAGAGGAGGTTTATAATTCATTACCATGCTCCTTTAGAGGAGGTTTATAATTCATTACCATGCTCCTTTAGAGGAGGCTTATAATTCATTACCATGCTCCTTTAGAGGAGGTTTATAATTCATTACCATGCTCCTTTAGAGGAGGTTTATAATTCATTTTATTCATTAATTCAGGAGGTTTATAATTCATTACCATGCTCCTTTAGAGGAGGTTTATAATTCATTACCATACTCCTTTAGAGGAGGTTTATAATTCATTACCATGCTCCTTTAGAGGAGGCTTATAATTCATTACCATTCTCCTTTAGAGGAGGTTTATAATTCATTACCATACTCCTTTAGAGGAGGTTTATAATTCATTACCATACTCCTTTAGAGGTTTATAATTCATTACCATACTCCTTTAGGTTTATAATTCATTACCATACTCCTTTAGAGGAGGTTTATAATTCATTACCATAGAGGAGGTTTATAATTCATTACCTTTAGAGGAGGTTTATAATTCATTACCATACTCCTTTAGAGGAGGTTTATAATTCATTACCATGCTCCTTTACCATACTCCTTTAGAGGAGGTTTATAATTCATTACCATACTCCTTTAGAGGAGGTTTATAATTCTTTAGAGGAGGTTTATAATTCATTACCATACTCCTTTAGAGGAGGTTTATAATTCATTACCTTTAGAGGAGGTTTATAATTCATTACCATTTAGAGGAGGTTTATAATTCATTACCATGCTCCTTTAGAGGAGGTTTATAATTCATTACCATACTCCTTTAGAGGAGGTTTATAATTCATTACCATGCTCCTTTAGAGGAGGTTTATAATTCATTACCATGCTCCTTTAGAGGAGGTTTATAATTCATTACCATGCTCCTTTAGAGGAGGTTTATAATTCATTACCATGCTCCTTTAGAGGAGGTTTATAATTCATTACCATGCTCCTTTAGAGGAGGTTTATAATTCATTACCATGCTCCTTTAGAGGAGGTTTATAATTCATTACCATGCTCCTTTAGAGGAGGTTTATAATTCATTACCATGCTCCTTTAGAGGAGGTTTATAATTCATTACCATGCTCCTTTAGAGGAGGTTTATAATTCATTACCATACTCCTTTAGAGGAGGTTTATAATTTTACCATGCTCCTTTAGAGGAGGTTTATAATTCATTATGCTCCTTTAGAGGAGGTTTATAATTCATTACCTTTAGAGGAGGTTTATAATTCATTACCATAGAGGAGGTTTATAATTCATTACCTCCTTTAGAGGAGGTTTATAATTCATTACCTTTAGAGGAGGTTTATATTCATTACCCTCCTTTAGAGGAGGTTTATAATTCATTACCATACTCCTTTAGAGGAGGTTTATAATTCATTACCATAATTCTCCTTTAGAGGAGGTTTATAATTCATTTACCATGTTTATAATTCATTACCATCCTTTAGAGGAGGTTTATAATTCATTACCATACTCCTTTAGAGGAGGTTTATAATTCATTACCATACTCCTTTAGAGGAGGTTTATAATTCATTACCATACTCCTTTAGAGGTTTATAATTCATTACCATGCTCCTTTAGAGGTTTATAATTCATTACCATGCTCCTTTAGAGGAGGTTTATAATTCATTACCATGCTCCTTTAGAGGAGGTTTATAATTCATTACCATACTCCTTTAGAGGAGGTTTATAATTCATTACCATGCTTCCTTTAGAGGAGGTTTATAATTCATTACCATACTCCTTTAGAGGAGGTTTATAATTCATTACCATACTCCTTTAGAGGAGGTTTATAATTCATTACCATACTCCTTTAGAGGAGGTTTATAATTCATTACCATGCTCCTTTAGAGGAGGTTTATAATTCATTACCATGCTCCTTTAGAGGAGGTTTATAATTCATTACCATAATTCATTACCATGCTCCATGTTTATAATTCATTACCCTTTAGAGGAGGTTTATAATTCATTACCATGCTCCTTTAGAGGAGGTTTATAATTCATTACCATGCTCCTTTAGAGGAGGTTTATAATTCATTACCATGTTTATAATTCATTCATGCTCCTTTAGAGGAGGTTTATAATTCATTACCATGCTCCTTTAGAGGAGGTTTATAATTCATTACCATACTCCTTTAGAGGAGGTTTATAATTCATTACCATACTCCTTTAGAGGAGGTTTATAATTCATTACCATGCTCCTTTAGAGGAGGCTTATAATTCATTACCATGCTCCTTTAGAGGAGGTTTATAATTCATTACCATACTCCTTTAGAGGAGGTTTATAATTCATTACCATACTCCTTTAGAGGAGGCTTATAATTCATTACCATTCTCCTTTAGAGGAGGTTTATAATTCATTACCATACTCCTTTAGAGGAGATTTATAATTCATTACCATACTCCTTTAGAGGAGATTTATAATTCATTACCATACTCCTTTAGAGGAGGTTTATAATTCATTACCATGCTCCTTTAGAGGAGGTTTATAATTCATTACCATGCTCCTTTAGAGGAGGCTTATAATTCATTACCATGCTCCTTTAGAGGAGGTTTATAATTCATTACCATGCTCCTTTAGAGGAGGTTTATAATTCATTACCATGCTCATTTAGAGGTTTATAATTCATTACCATGCTCCTTTAGAGGAGGTTTATAATTCATTACCATGCTCCTTTAGAGGAGGTTTATAATTCATTACCATGCTCCTTTAGAGGAGGTTTATAATTCATTACCATGCTCCTTTAGAGGAGGTTTATAATTCATTACCATGCTCCTTTAGAGGAGGTTTATAATTCATTACCATGCTCCTTTAGAGGAGGTTTATAATTCATTACCATGCTCCTTTAGAGGAGGTTTATAATTCATTACCATGCTCCTTTAGAGGAGGTTTATAATTCATTGCCATACTCCTTTAGAGGAGGTTTATAATTCATTACCATACTCCTTTAGAGGAGGTTTATAATTCATTACCATGCTCCTTTAGAGGAGATTTATAATTCATTACCATGCTCCTTTAGAGGAGGCTTATAATTCATTACCATGCTCCTTTAGAGGAGGTTTATAATTCATTACCATGCTCCTTTAGAGGAGGTTTATAATTCATTACCATACTCCTTTAGAGGAGGTTTATAATTCATTACCATGCTCCTTTAGAGGAGGTTTATACATTGAGTTTTGTAAGAGTTTCTGTTTCTTTTTGACTCTGTCCAATGAAAATACCTGGGCCCCATCGTTTGTGGTCTCCAACCGTACTTACTTAACCTCGACCCCATGTTACGACCCTTGACCCTTTGCTTACCTCACCACCTATCCTCCGTCAGCACCAGTATTATTGTTCTAGAGCTAGGCCTTGCTCTGGGATTTTACTTTAACGTCCTCCACTAGTATTGACTCGTATTAATTCAGAGTAGGAGTCAAAACCCATTTTGTTCCCCTGTGCTTATAATTTAGCTTGTTTCAATTTGTGCCTGGCCTCCCCTGACGAACCATGGCTGTGATGTATCGTACATCGCTGTACGCGTTATCTGTTGACGTACAGTTTTAACCTTTTCAGAAGGTTGCCTCTCCCCTCTCTATGAACCGTTCCCCCCTCTCCTCTTCTCCCGGCCCCCCTCGCCAAGCGATGAGTACATACAGTACAGGAAAGAGGAGCGTAACCCCTTCTTCAGAGTCATCTAATGTAAATGTTTAGGTTTTGATTCCATAACAATTCCATAAAGAGAGTTGTGGTGCTGCCCGTGCCGTGGCTGGTTGGAATATGAGGGGGAAAGGAGGTCTGAGCCTGCCCTGTGTGGAGTGAATAGGCTGAGCTATGTGTGTGACTTTGCGGTGAACTTGCCGTTTACATCTGTGGGCTTTCTCTGGGGCTGTTAGCTTTGGCCCGTTGGTTTGCTCACAGATACAGGGCCGTAAATCACACACTGTAAAACAGGGAATGCAGGACGGGGGTGCAGGAGTGTACTGCTTTTAGGGGCTGGTACAGGAAGAGGGAGTGTGTAGGCCTACGTGTGTGTACATGCTTTATGTGTGTCAGTTGGTTGACCGGGAATACATCTTACATGCATTCCTTGAAAGTGTAAATGTAACTAATAGTGTGATGTGAAGGCTGATGTCATGACACCTGACTACCTCTGCAGGTTGTGCAGGGCTTTACGCGGACCTTTTTTTACAAGGAGCACGTGTGTGCCTAAGTTGGAAAATGTAGGAGCACGTAAAGAAATGTAGGACCACAATGAAAATGTGAAGTCCAGGTCGCACGGCAACAATGTATTTAGGCGCATGTGCGTGTAAAATGTTCACACTGGAGCGCTCTGTTGTGGTTAATTACATCGCTAAGATGTCTTGTCACACACAGGTCAGAGGTCAACGAGACTATTATTTAATATCACACCTATGCAGGATCACCAAGCACATAACTTACAGTCGCTACTATTCTGAGCATTAGTGTTCCTATCCTTCTGTGGTGTTGGCTGGGGTTGTTACTTTTAATAGGCTGTGATTTGATGATTGATCGCGGAACCTTCCAAGGTTATGAAGGTTTTATGAACTCTGCCTTTGGGCTGAACTTCCTGGTTCACTCTCTGCAGCCCCTTTGGGCAGCTTCCTGTCTGGCTCTTCAGAGACGTCTTCAGAGACCCCAAAACACCCTTTACTGTCTGAGGATAGAGTGTCAGGAACCAGATTGCCTTACTTCACTGTTCACTCCCAATCTGTTTTTGTGCGCAAAGGGGGCTGCTCTCCCGAACCTGAAAGTTCAACTGTGACATGACTTTATGCATGGCGGCTAGAGTTCAAAGAATAGGTATGATCTGCGCTACACATAGGGGGCCACTGGCAAATCTTTGGGGTGTAATAAATAGCTTGGAAGATGATTTATCACATGTCAGGGAGAAGCAGTGAAATAGCGCAATGCTTCTCCAGCCACACTGCCATTTTAATTGCTTCCGAGCCTTTTCAATGGGGCTCAGGGATATGTGATGGGGCCAATAAAACACGACGCTGCGACGAGAGCTGGAGGTGTGGGGGTGAGGGGTGTACATTTGAATATTGTCTGAACTTGACTTTTCCTCGGCTGCTTGGCGAGTCGTCATTATTCGTTGTGCTTTGGAACAGCACTGTGAGCCTAGGCAAAGTGGCTGTCTGTCTGTCGGCCTGGAGAGTGAAGCATGTGAATGAAACAGCTGGACGCTGCTGGACTAGCTTAGCTAGTTTGCCTCGCTGTCACAGACCGATGCACTGTTTTAGCGGGGCAGTTCACTTAGCCTCTTAGTTGAACTCTCTCTGGGCACTGTGCACTGTATAGGAGCCTTCTGATGACAGAGAGGTTTGTAGGGCTGGCTGGGGCTTTGTTGCTACTATGATTATTGCTATTTCAGTGCCATTGTAAGGTGATCCGGTGTGTATATCACTGTGTCAGTGGGATCTTATCGCAACGGCAGCTTTTTGTTTGATTCAGCACAAGTTTCCTGGACAGGGATCAAAGGAGTGCACCTCAAAGAGCTTATCTCCTCTGTATATCTCAATCAATCAATCTCTCTCTCTCTCTTTCTTTCTCTCCTTCTCTCTCGTTCACTCTCTAATTCACTGTCACTGTCATCCTCCCAAAATCCAAAGTAAACAGCCATAAGCATATGGGATTTGGGTGGGAAACTGTCTGGAAGCTTCTTCAGTACCTCACTATGTTGTCTCTGTTCTGTTGATGAATGCCTTGCTCGACAGTTTGATGACATCAACGTTAATGTCTTTCCGTCTTCTCCCACTCCATAGGTTTGGTCCAGGACTAGTCATCTACTGGCATGGTTTCATTGGTGAGCTGGACAGCCAGAGAGACAGAGGCATACTGCTCAAAGACTGCTTCCCGTCTGACATTGTGACCCTCTGCCACGGGACCAGCCCAGCCACGACTGACTCACTGACTGGCTGACACTGGCCTGAGCAAGGGGAGGGAGAGGAGAGGGCAGGGGGAGTGGTGGGGTTAAGGAAGGGTATCGCAGAGGTGGATACGTGGATCCGGAAGCAATTTAGCTTTCCTGCGGCGCGAGACTACTGGCAAATATCTGCTCTGAACTCTAGATGAACCTCCCTCCTCTCCCATTCTCTCTTTGTCAGCCAGCCAGCCAGGGTCAGGCTCATACCTTGGTGCGAAAACAAGGCTGGGAGTTTCTCCTGGTGCTGGTCAGCCTGTAGCCCCCACCGTGGCCCCCGGAGGCCCCTGGAAGAGAACAGGACATGCCCTTATCACACAGCGGGCCCTGGCCCTCGTCACTCGTTCCTCTGCTCTCCATAGGCAGATAAGGGAGGTGGGGTTTGGTGGAAATGGGGGTGAGGGAGGATGTCTATCTACCTTCTACGTCACTCACTGACCTCTGTCACTCTATAGGGGACAAACGGATCCCTTCTGATTGTCTTGGGACTTTTCTCTGACCTCTTGCCCTCTTGTTATTGAGGATGTTGTCTTTGTTATGATATGTCACATTGATAGGAAAACATTGTCCTGGTCAGACAGGTTTATAAATCTAAACATTTTTATCTGTATCTTTTATGTCTGTCTTAAATATTTAGCTATTGACTTATAGACTTTACGTTCAGTCCCTTGAAAACCATATGGAATGCACTCGTCACTGTAATTATTTAAGATGAATGACGAAATGTTATTATCTAAGTTTTACGAACAAGCACTCGCACAAAGCACAGTACGGTATGTCCTGTGCGAGACACAAGACGGCGTTAGAGCCACAGCAGCGTAGCGTAGACTTCTACGTACATACCTGATGTCCATGTGGTCTCCCCAGCAGTCGTCTGTTGCTCATCTTTCCACCCTTAGATGGATCCTTTTATGAGCAGCCCTTAATGGAAGAAACACGGCTGAGCCTGGAGCAGTGACGTGGACAGCGTAAAGTGGAATGGGGTTTTTAAAGGCATATACAGTGCTCTCAGAAAGCATTTATACCCCGTGACTTATTCCACCTTTTGTTGTGTTACAGCCTGAATGAAAAATTGATTCAATGTTTTGTTTTTTTCACCCCTTAATGGCAAAGTGAAAAAGTTATATTTTTTTTAAAGTGTTTGCAAATGTATTAAAAATCAAATAAAGAAATATCTCATTTTTGTAAGTTTTCACACCCCTGAGTCAAAACTTTGTAGAAGCACCTTAGGCGGTAACACTGTTAGGATAGGCTACCATTTGTCCCATCGCTCATTTAACTGGCCCCAATTCACAGTAGCCTAGTAAATGGATAAGCTATTTCAAGTATTTTGCCCTATCCGGTCCGTAGCATAGTTTAAAGGTAGAACAGATGGTTCACCTTTTCCATTGACATTTGTAGGCTACATCTGTATATTGTAATGTCAAATTTCTCAAGAAGACAATATTTCATTTAGAAACAATACATAAATCATAAATTCTTCACCTTTTATGGCCATGATGAGAACATATTCCCTAAGTAGCCATACAAGAAATTACCATGCTCATCTCTCATTAATTGGGCCTATTAGATATGCTATTATAATTTCAAACTTTCGCTCTCTGAAAGGAAACGCGGTTTATAACATACAGGTGAACAGACAGTAGACATTTTACATGGGTGTGTGTAAGCTACCACTGTAAGTATAGCCTACTGTAGTAAAAACAATCATCAGAGTAGATATTATTTCAGAATTGGCAGGCGGTGCAGGATATTTAGGTTAGGAAAAATGCATAACAGTATGAATTCAATCAGTTTACAGTACAGGTCCACAACAACTTGCTATTGTTTTTCATGCACACAGAGTTTTACGACAGGTCTGATTTATAGCTGGTAATATGCGTATGTATGGTGTGTGGCATGTTTATAAATCTCTATTTTTGTGTGTACAGTCTTTTCAGAAATGGCACAAGCAGATATTTTGTGTAAAATTTACACAACGGTTATAGATGAGGAGCAGGGTAAGCTTGAGATCAAGAACTTCCTCTCTCTTTCTCTTCTCCCCTTCTAATCACCCGCATACCAGTCCTGATCTGATACCCACTATATACTGTCCACCCTCAACAACACCTGAAAAACTGGCCACTGCTCTGACAGACAACGGCCATACCATCATCATGGGATATTTTAATACCAAACACACTGATTTTAACTAATATCACAAACCACTCGGGAAGAGTACTAGGGGTCATCCTCGACACAGATTTCAATCAAATGTATTTATAAAGCCCTTTTTTACATCAGCCGATGACACAGTGATATACAGAAACCCCAAATAGCAAGCAATGCAGATGTAGAAGCACCATGCGCATATACTATGCACACACACACAGTATAGCAGTGGGGCAGTCACCCACTCCTATACTTGTGTGTGTGTATGTGTGCATGCTCGTACATAGCCTTGCAGGGGCTACAGCATGGTAGTATAGTGTATGTCTGTGTATCCATCTATGCAAAAGCGGGGGTGGGGGGGCTTAAATACCAGTAAAGTGTTGCATGATTTGTTAGTCTTAAACCTCTAACCTTTAGCCGGCTTCCATTTAGGCCTAGGTCCCACCATGAGGAGGCCGGGAGGTTCGTGGCTGTTTTGCTGGGCGGCCATGGCTTCCTCAGTCAGGCCCCCAGCCCCCTGCAGCAAGCCCCCTGCTCCAGCCCCGGTACAAAACAACTGTCCCCAAGTGTCCAGTTAAACACAGCCTTATTGCCGGGGCCGTGGAATGCTTAGACATCACTTTACGGCTTCTCTCGGACACAAAAACAAGGTTTTTCTAAACCGAGGAGGGAACATTTCAGCGAGCAAAAAATAGTAATATATTTATATATACGTTTTTTTTAAATGTCAGATTCAGTTCCTCTCAGGTTTCAAACCTTCCTGCCATTGTTTTCCAAGATGGCTGTCACACAAAAGAGGAGCTGGGGTCAACCCCAATAAATTCGTTTTTGCACACAATGCTAAACCAAATAGGGCTTTTTTAAAACCTGCTTCTATAAGGCTCTGGGTCAAACCAGAGAGATTTCCATGATGTGAGTGCAAGTTTAGAAAAAGGTTCCAGCAGGTGATTTTGTGAAAGTTCAATTCTTTATGTTGTGTTTTCCTTGACTGCTGTCTCTTTTTAGATTCATTGTTCTTGTCACAACAATGGGGCAGTGAAACCTCCCCAGATATGGATGGCCTGGAGTGGAGGGCTTCCTGGGGCCAAGGGGGACCAGGACTCCCTGTGCTCTGCTCTGTTGGTAATGTGAACCTGGTCTCAGATAACTTGGAGAAACATAGAATCACACCACCTGGCTCCATTCTATAAGCCTGGATGGAGGAGCGAGAACTGTCTTGTTCAAATCTTATTTGTCACATGCTTTGTAAACGACATGTGTAGACTAGCAGTGAAATGCTTACTTACGAGCCTTTCCCAACAATGCAGAGAGAAAGGAAATGGAGAAACAATAGAAATGTAATAGCACGTAGTAATGAATACACAAGTAACGATAACTTGGAGGGTATGCAGGGTACCAGTATCGAGTTCATGTGCAGGAGTAGGAGGTCATTGAGGACAGTGTCTTCAGAAAGTATTCACACCCTTGACTTTTTCCACATTTTGTTGTTACAAGGTGGGATTAAAATGGATTTAATTGTCATTTTTTGTCAATGATCTACAAAAAGTACTCTAATGTCAAAGTGGAAGAATAATTCTAACATTTGTAAAAAAAGAAAATCCTGAAAATAAAGCACTAATACATCTTCATTACATAAGTATTCAACCCCCTGAGTCAATACATGTTCAAATCCCCTTTGGCAGCGATTATATCTGTGAGTTTTTCTGGGTAAGTCTCGAAGAGCTCTGTACACCTGGATTGTACAATATTTGCATATTATTTTATTATCCTTGTCAAGTTATTTGTTGGTCATTGCATAGATGTTCAAGCCGATTTCAGTCAAAACTGTAACTCGGCCGTTCAGGAACCTTCAACGTCGTCTTGGTAAGCAATATTTGGCCTTAGGTTATTGTATATTAGGTTATTGTCCTAGTGAAAGGTCAATTTGTCTCCCAGTATCTGTTGGAAAGCAGACTGAACACGGTTTTCCTCTACAATTTTGCATGTGCTTAGCTGTATTCCGTTTCTTTTTATCTTAAAAAACCTTAGTCCTTGCCGATGACAAGTATACCCATAACATGATGCAGCCACCACCATGCTTGAAAATATGAAGAGTGGTACTCAGTGATGTGTTGGATTTGCCCCAAAAATAAAGTTTTGTATTCAGGACAAAAAGTTTGTTTCTTTGCCACATTATTTGCAGTATTACTTAAGTGCCTTGTTGCAAAAAGGAGGGATGTTTTGGAATATTTGTATTCTGTACAGGCTTTATTCTTTTCACTCTGTCATTTAGGTTAGTATTGTGGAGTAACTACAATGTTGTTGATTCATCCTCAGTTTTCTCCTGTCACAACCATTAAACTCTGTAACTGTTTTAAAGTTGCCATTGGCCATGATTAAATCCCTGTGCGGTTTCCTTCCTGTCCAGCGACTGAGTTTGGAAGGACGCCTGTATCTTTGTAGTGACTGGGTGAATTGATACATCATCCAAAGTGTAATTAATAACTTCACCATGCTCAAAGGGACATTCAATGTCTGCTTTTAAAGTGTTTTACTCATCTAACAATAGGTGCCCTTTGCGAGACATTGAAAAACCTTCCTGGTCTTTGTGGTTGAATCTGTGTTTGAAATTCACTGCTCAACTGAGGGACCTTAGAATTATCTGTATGTGATTTGGTAATCATTCAAAAATCATGTTAAACACTATTATTGAAAACAGAGTGAGTCCATGCATCTTATTATTTTACTTGTTAAGCAAATGTATACTCCTGAACTTACTTGCCATAACAAGCCTAAATAATAATACTTATTGACTGAAAACATTTCAGCTTTTCATACATTTCAAAAAATGTCCTAAAACATCATTCCACTTTGACATTATGGGGTACTGTGTGTAGGCAAGGGGTGTGAATACTGTGTGAATACTTTCTTAAGGCACTGTAGATATGTACAGTAAATACTACACATCTATTATAACTAGGAATAAAGTGACTAGGCAACAGGATAGATAATGAACAGTAGCAGCAGCATATGTGTTGAGGAAAAAAAGATTTGTGCAAAAAGATGTAGATAGTCCGGGTAGCTATTTGGTTAACTATTTAACTAACTATTTAGCAGTCTTATGGCTCGGGGGTAGAAGCTGTTCAGGCTCCTGTTGTTTCCATACTTGGTGCATCGGTCCCTCTTTCCGTGCGGTAGCAGAGAGAACAGTCTATGACTTGGGTGGCTGGAGTCTTTGGTCATTTTTAGGGCACCGCCTGGTATAGAGGTCCTGGATGGCAGGGAGCTCGGCCCCAGTGATGTACTGGGCCATATTCACTACCCTCTGTAGCTCCTTGCGGTCAGATTTCAAGCAGTTGCCATACCAAGCGGTGATGCAGCCAGTCAAAATGCTCTCAATGGTGCAGCTGTAGAACTTTTTGAGGATCTGAGGGCCCATGCCAAATCTTTTCAGCCTCCTGAGGGGGAAGAGGCTTTGTTGTGTGTGGACCATGATAGATCCTTGAAGTGGACACAGAGAAACTTGAAGCTCTCGACCCGCTCCACTACAGCCCGGGCGATATTGATAAAAGTCACCTTGTCCGAGAGAGATTCACTTGGTTATCAAAACATCACGCCAGGGTAAGCCTACACGAAATACAGCCCTTATTTTAAGCGTTTACAAAATCACCTATGGGAAAAATGTATAGTGGAAAAATTATTGGAACCATTTCCCCATTTAACCGCTAGGTTTCATGGGTATTATGAAACATCCGCTGTGGGGTTCTATAGGCTTTCTCATCATTGTCAGTGATCAGGCCTACCACAGCTGTGTCATAAGCAAACGTAATAATGGTGTTTGAGTCGTGTGTGGCCACGCAGTTGTGGGTAAACAGGGAGTACAAGAGGGGACAAAGCACGCAGCCCTGAGGGGCCCCCTGTTGAGGGTCAGGGTGGCGGATGTATTGTAGCCTACCCTCACCACCTGGGGGCAGCCCATCAGCAGGAAGTCCAGGATTCAGTCTCAGAGGGAAGTGCTCAGTGCCAGGGTCCTTAGCCTAGTGATGAGCTTGGAGGGCTTACTTCCATTCAGCCACAAGAGCATTAGTGAGATCGGGCACTGATGTTTGGCGATTAGGCCTGGCTCTCAGTCGGCCTTCCAATTCATCCCAAAGGTGTTTGATGTGGTTGATGTCAGGGGCCCAAACCATGAAAAACAGACCATTATTCCTCCTCCACCAAACTTTACAGTTGGCACTATGCATTCGGGCAGGTAGTATTCTGTCGTCAACCACCAACCCCAGATTTTTCAGTCGGACTTCCAGATGGTGATGCGTGATTCATCACTCCCGAGAACGCGTTTAAACTGCTCCAGACTCAAATGACAGCGAGCTTTACAACCCTCCAGCCAATGCTTGGCATTGTGCATGTTGATCTTAGGCTTGTGTGTGGCTGATCGGCCATGGAAACCCATTTCATGAAGCTCCCAATGAACAGTTCTTATGCTGATGTTGCTTCCAGAGGCAGTTTGGAACTCTGTAGTGAGTGTTGCAAACAAGGGCAGATGATTTTTATGGGCTTCAGCACTTGGCGGTCCCGTTCTGTGAGCTTGAAACATATAGGAATTATAGACTGGGTCAGGGAGAGGTTGAAAATGTGAGAGAAAACACTTCCCACCTGGTCAGCGCATGCTCTGTGTATGCATCCTGGTAATCCGTCTGGGCCTGCGGCCTTGTGAATGTTAACTTATTTAAAGGTCTTTCATCGGCTATGGGAAGCGTGGGTACACAGTCGTCCAGAACAGCTGGTGCTCTCATTCATGGTTCCCTTTGGGTTTCCTTTTGTAATCTGTGATTGTTTACAAGCCCTGCCACATCAGACGAGTGTCAGAGCTGGTGTAGTAGGATTCAATCTTTGTTCTGTATTGACGCTTTGCCTGATTGATGGCTTGTCGGAGGTGTCCCACTCCTTGAAAGCGGCAGCTCTAGCCTTTAGGTCAGTGCGGATGTTTCCTGTAATCCATGACTTCTGGTTGGGATATGTACAGTTGAAATTGGAAGTTTACATACACTAAGGTTGGAGTCATTAAAACTCGTTTTTCAACCACTCCACAAATTTCTTGTTAACAAACAATAGTCTTGGCAAGTCGGTTAGAACATCTACTGTGTGCATGGCACACGTAATTATTCCAACAATTGTTTACAGATTATTTCACTTATAATTCACTGTATCACAATTCCAGTGGGTCAGAAGTTTACATACACTAAGTTGACTGTGCCTTTAAACAGCTTGGAAAATTCCAGAAAATTATGCCATGGCTTTAGAAGCTTCTGATAGGTTAATTGGCATCATTTGAGTCAATTGCAGGTGTACATGTGGATGTATTTCAAGGCCTACCTTAAAACTCAGTGCCTCTTTGCTTGACATCATGGGAAGAGCAACAGAAATCAGCCAAGACCTCAGAAAAAATAATTGTAGGCCTCCACAAGTCTGGTTCATCATTGGGAGCAATTTCCAAATGTCTGAAGGTACCACATTCATCTGTACAAACAATAGTACGCAAGTGTAAACACCATGGGACCACGCAGCTGTCGTGCCGCACAGGAAGGAGACGCATTCTGTCTCCTAGAGATAAATGTACTTTGGTGCGAAAAGTGCAAATCAATCCCAGAACAGCAGTAAAGGACCTTGAAAAGATGCTGGAGGAAACGGGTACAAAAGTATCTATATCCAACAGTAAAATGAGTCCTATATCAACATAACCTGAAAGGCTGCTCAGCAAGGAAGAAGCTACTGCTCCAAAAACCTATGGTTTGCAGCTGCACATGGGGACAAAGATCGTACTTTTTGGAGAAATGCCCTCTGGTCTGATGAAACAAAAATATAACTATTTGACCATAATGACCATTATTGTGTTTGGAGGAATAAGGTGGAGGCTTGCAAGCCAAAGAACACCATCCCAACCATGAAGCACGGGGGTGGCAGCATCATGTTGTGGAGGTGCTTTGCTGCAGGAGGGACTGGTGCTCTTCACAAAAAAAGATGGCATCATGAAGTAGGAAAAGTATGTGGATATATTGAAGCAACATCTCAAGACATCAGTCAGGAAGTTAAAGCTTTGTCGCAAATGGGTCTTTCAAATGGACAATGACCCCAAGCATACTTCCAAAGTTATGGTTTAAGGACAACAAGGTCAAGGTATTGGAGTGGCCATCACAAAGCCCTGACCTCAATCCTATAGAAAATTTGTGGGCAGAACTGAAAAAGTGTGTGCGAGCAAGGAGGCCAACAAACCTGACTCAGTAACACCAGCTATGTCAGGAGGAATGGGCCAAAATTCACCCAACTTATTGTGGGAAGCTTGTGGAAGGCTAAATATATGACCCACTGGGAATGTGATGAAATAAAAGCTGAAATAAATAATTCTCTGTACTATTATTTTGACATTTCACATTTTTAAAATCAAGTGGTGATCCTAACTGACCTAAGACAGGGACTTTTTACTGGGATTAAATGTCAGGGATTGTGAAAAACTGATATTTGGCTAAGGTGTATGTAAACTTCAGACTTCAACTGTATGTACAGTCACTGTGAGGACGACGTCGTCGATGCATGTGGTAAACTCCTCAAGGCCATCAGAGGAATCCCGGAACATATTACAATCTGTGCGAAACAGTCCTGTATCTTAGCATCCACTTCATTGGACCACTTCTGTATTGGGCGCATCACTGGTACTTCCTGTTTTTGCTTGTAAGCAGGAATCCGGAGGATAGAGTTATGGTCAGATTTGTCAAATGGAGGGTGAGGTAGAGCTTTGTATGTGTTTCTGTGTGTGGATTAAAGGTGATGTAGATTATTTATTTATTTGTTTATTTATTTATTTTTGCCTCTATTTGCACTGGTAACATGCTGGTAGAAATGAGATAATACTGATTTCAATTTCCCTGTATTAAAATCCCTGGCCACTAGGAGCGCCCTGCTGGGTGAGCATTTTCTTGTTTGTTTATGGACTTACACAGCTCGTTGAGTGTGTTCTTAGTGCCAGCATTGGTTTTTGGTTGTGACTAAACAGCTACCAAAAAGTATAGATAAAGTCTCTTGGTAAATAGTATTGTTGGTGAATGAGATGAGTTCTCCCCTCTTACAATGTAAATCACTTTGAAACAAGTAATTACAAGCCTCTATGTCAATACAATCCAGTTTATAAATACAATCCATTGACACTGGTGATCTATAAAACTAAAGAGTCGAGGTTCGGGGACTTTTTTGTAAAAGCTTTCAACTTGCAGCGATCCTTACATTATATCCAATTCTGCATTCGCTCTGCATTACTGCATATAGTGAAAAGATGACTTTTTATTGGACATCAAAACACAAATTCCAATATTAACCTGTACTGAGAATCCCATGTGTCAGATCAGTGTGGTTTCCCTCACCGCTGCCCAGTCTGTTTAGTTTGGGCCCGCAGGCCAAAGGAAGTCTACAATCCGCTCTGAGCTGCGTCTCGTCTTGGCCCAACCTCCCCGCCGTTCCCACTGTTTTATCTCTCTCCAACCAAGCTTCCAGATAGACTGCTGAGACAGAAAGAGGGAGCCGGCGAAAAAGAGAGAGAGAGAGTCCTTATGTTCCATCCTTCCAGCAGAGCAGACGTTCAGACCACCAAACAGACTTCCTCAGCGGTCCTTGGTTATTTATGGTGAAGGACCTCTGGCCTGCATCTGCCCCAGGCTTTGAGATGCTCTTCCATGGGAGTTTCCCTGCCTGCTCAGTCTCTCCCCACCAGGAAGAGATCCACTGCTGGAAATAAATAAGGTTTCTGATTGGCCCAAGCCAAGTCCAGAATAAAAGCACGTTTTGGAGATGGGTCGAGTAAACATCAAGGGGAATCGGTACTCTCTCTATACAGGCCTCCAGTGGAAGATTTTTCAAATTTCATATTTTTGTTTGTTAACAGTGCCACTAATCAAAGTGTATTATTCAAAGAACAAGAATGACTCATGGGAAAAGTGAGATTTCAAGATTGCCAGTTTGATTGCCAGTTTGGTGGAGGCCTTATTGACAGGGTAGGGCGTTCCATGTGTGTTCGAAGGGAAGCTGGACAACTGTTACACATCCAGGTCAAGTGGATGAAAGGGGGTAGAATGACTCACTGACAATGTGGGACAAGTAGAGACACAGTCCTCAGCTTTGGGAGAGACCAGACGTGATAGGAGATCACATGCACCTCAACACTAGCCAACGCTTGGCCACTAAAATATCCCCATTTCTGTGATGGCCTTAAATGAGCAGCATGCAGTATCGGTTTAAGCCCTTCTGGTAACACAAGTCACTTCCTGTTAAAAGTGACTGCCAGTTAGTGGAAACCCAAATACCTGGGATGCGGATACTATGTTAGAACTTTGAAAGGTGTTGACTGGGGCTTCTTGCTAAGTGAGGTATTGAGTTTTAACTCGAGTGACCATTTGTAAAAACAGTGAGCTTGAGGTGTAGCCATGACTTCAAGTAAATCCAAGGCACACATTTGGAGTTCCTCCTTGTGCGGTGTCATACACTGCGTGTCTGTATGCATCGTTAAGGGCCGTGACGTTTCTTTCAGGCTGAAGCTGATAAGCTGTACATCGCCATATTTACAGTGGCTGCATTTGCTTGTCGGCTTTGATTTGTCCCTTTTGCTGTACATTGTATTGGCGTGGAGGAATAAAGAGGAGGAGAAGGAGAGAAAGAGACCTTTGATTGGATGTGGTGTAAGGAGTGAGGGTTGGTTTACTGTGGTGGTGGAGAAACGAGGGTAAGGTGGGTAGAGAGAGGGAGGCTGCAGCAGTAGAATTGCCCATCCGAAAGGTCAGACCCCCTGAGTGGCATTTGGACTCTGACAGAGGTGACCCAGATAGTGTGTCATCTCTCCTTCCCAGTGTGGGTCCAGCCCAGACACGGTGACATCTACCGGCCCACACCAATGCATGGGGGATGGGAAGACCACTAGGGGGTGGGGGGCTATAGGTCTTTGTGACATTTTAAAAGTAAAAAAAAAAATTGAGGTAGGAAAATGTGATTCTGAAAAGTGGAGGGGGGTGAAGAGGTGACGGTGGAATCTGATACAGGAAAAACAAACGCGGGCAGACCCTCCCACTAGCCCTCCGATTGTGAGCGCCAGAGCCTGATGAGAGCTGTCACTGGCTTGTTATTATGAAATAAATATACTTAGGAGCTGGCGGAGGGGTGGGGGAGTGATGCTGACGCTGATGGTGGCCATGGAGATGGGGGGGGGGGGGTAGTAGTATTATGGGCTGTCTCAACCACAGGCTGTGATTAGTGACAATAGCGGAGAGCAGAGCCTCGGACCGAGACAGAGCCCAATCAGAACCCGCTAATACTGTTGATAGCAGGGCCTGCCTCTCTCTGCGTACTGCACCACCCCACTCACACTCATTCATAAATACATAGCCTAGCTTTTGTCAAAACCAGCCCAGTGATCATTTATCAGTGTGTGATAAATCCTGGCCTGAGATCCTAACACTGAGATGAGACATTGTGTACTGCCCCTGCTTCGTTTTGGAACTGTTTGAAAAGGCAGATGTGATTGGTTATTTTATTTAATTGTTGCCAGTGGCAACATAATATTTTTGTGCTGGGAAATTGTGGAAGGGCAAGGGTGGAGGGATGGAGAAGCGATGGAGCTAGACAGGAGGCTAGCCAGAGGAGTGGAGACATGGGGGGGGGGGGGGGGTTGGACTTGTCTTTTTGTGATGTTTTATGAGCATTTTGTTGGGCCTGGCGGTAGAGAACAATTAACTGTTTGGCTGCGAGCGTCGTGTCGGCTCCTGTGCTCTCCGTCTGAGAAATGGTGGCAGTTTGTCACTTTTACAACTCATATTCACCCAAAACACTCCACCAACACTCTGGGGCTGGATCCAACCTTGCCACCATATCCTTGAGTTCCCCGTGAAAGATAAATAAACACCACACCAACACATCCTGTATCTACTACAGTTGACTTATGGGAGATCACCTTCCACAGGGATCAATTGTGCCATTCATTTTTAGTGATGCAATGATGTCACATTGCGTTGGAGGTTTATGGGCCTAAATAGACTAGTTGCGGCTATTAAAAATAATCACCATTACTGTTGTCTACATCTTGTTCTGTTTGCATATGCAGATAACGTAAACAATGGACGAATAATGAGAAGTGATGCATCTTATTCAGATGTCACAGCTCACTTAAACCCCATGGCCCTGTTGTAAAGGAGTGGTAATGGTCTGTTCCCAGTGGGTTAGAGAGAAACCCTAGCTAGGGCCATTCAGGTGTGCTGCAATAAAGTGCTTTTCACTTTCTGAAGACTTCCTGTCTCCAGTGGCATCCTCCGTTTCCTCCCCCACAGTCAGACAACAGGCTTTCTATTGGCCCAGCCACTCTTTATCACAATGGCCCAGTCCCCCAGGTATTGCTCTACCTAGACACAGATAAGATAGCCTCTCTTTGCCAATAATAAGAGCTATCTGGATATTGACAGCAGTTGATACTCTTGTTGAGAAACAAGCCTGACTTGTTTGCCATTCATCCAGCTTTTTATCATTGTGGAAGACTGTGTGCTCAAACCACTGTGCCCCTGTGGATTGGCTGGGGACCAAAATAGCCTTAAGTCATATTTTGGACATCTCCCGTTGCTATTTATTGCCACCAGCTGTGGCGATGGGCTAAAAAAAAGTTATTGACACCAGCTGTGGTGATGGGCAAAAAAAAAAAGTTATTGCCACCAGCTGTGGTGATGGGCTAAAAAAAGTTATTGACACCAGCTGTGGTGATGGGCTAAAAAAAAAAGTTATTGCCACCAGCTGTGGTGATGGGCTAAAAAAAGTTATTGACACCAGCTGTGGTGATGGGCTAAAAAAAGTTATTGACACCAGCTGTGGTGATGGGCTAAAAAAAAAGTTATTGACACCAGCTGTGGTGATGGGCTAAAAAAAAGTTATTGACACCAGCTGTGGTGATGGGCTAAAAAAAAAGTTATTGCCACCAGCTGTGGTGATGGGCTAAAAAAAGTTATTGACACCAGCTGTGGTGATGGGCTAAAAAAAAGTTATTGCCACCAGCTGTGGTGATGGGCTAAAAAAAGTTATTGACACCAGCTGTGGTGATGGGCAAAAAAAAAAGTTATTGACACCAGCCATTGCTTTTCAGCGCTGGAGCTTCCGACTGCTAACAGGCTCCTACTATCTGTGCCCTCGGCCTCCCTGCCTCCCTCGGAACCCACTCTACACTGGTCCACACACACACACACACACACACACACACACACACACACACACACACACACACACACACACACACACACACACACACACACACACACACACACACACACACACACACACACACAGGATGGATGTTGCAGATGTAGGTGTTTTTTTCTGTCTATGACATGAATTAGCCATGCAGGATAACACACCTCTACAACAGTGTTTCAGTGACTAGATACATACAGGATGTAATTAGACCTAACAGTACTAGTCATAACAGGAAAAATACACTGTCTGATTTTTTTATTCAGGTGCTTTGCAGGCTACTGAGTTGAGCTGCTCATCATTAATGTCTGAAGTATAATGTCACATTTATAAAGAAGTCGATTCAGTTAATGAAAATGGGCAGGCCATGTTTTTTTTTTTTTAAATACACCGAGGTTTTGCTGGTTACTGCTGGTATCTTCTTCCACCTCCCAAAGTAACAGTATTTCCGTTGAGATTAGAAAGCCCGGCAGGCTGGGGGATGCCTGCCCTGGCATAATGTATTTTCGATTCAATCACGGATTGTTTTGAGTGGACATGTCTCACACGCACGAACGTGGATGTCCTAAATTAGCGACCAGCTCACCCAAGTCGAATGACATTGTCGACATTTTGATTTAGGGTGGGAAATGTCAAGAAATACATTGATTAACATAGCATTTATTTTATCGAAATGATAAAACATATTAAATCAAATCTCATTAAGCTTGCTTAGCTGCAAGGCTAATTTATATAGTGTGTAATATGCATCTATTTTAATGTTATCTTCATTTCTTTCTAATTTTGAAATCAGACGCATCCTAAATGTCATTATTTGGGCCTATTTAAAATGTTCTGCTCAGTGTTCTCTAAATATGCATTCATTTTACGGGACATTCGATTATTTAAGCATGATCTTCTTCAATATTTTCCGGGGTTGTGTGCGGTCGTTAACTAAATGGCCAATCCTAATTTCACCAGATTTGTTTCGAAAATGTATGCTTAATCTCGTTATGGAGTTCACCGCTGATTTTACATTTTCAGAGTATAACCGTTTTTTCCTCCGAGTGAGCAGGCAGAAATGTTGGATATGAAAGTACTCCCAAAATAATCTTGTAATATGCGTTTACACTGTTTATCTTTAGAGTTTTTTCCAAACAAATTTCAGTGGCTTTAATACATTAATTCAGTAGCCAAGTGCACAATATCCGTATTCATTCATCTTTACCCTAAAATGTTGCTATATTTAATAATAATAATAATAATAACGAATAATAATATGGTTAATAATAATTTTAAAAAACGTGTTATTATTTCCTTTGGAATATTGTGTATTTAACAAAGTAATGAAATAAATATATTCCCTCTATATCCTTTAACATTTCCCTCTTCAACATGTTCCTCAAGGGGAGAGGAAATGTATAAATCAGATTGGGAATGTCCACGTTCAAGTGGCACCGACTCTACCTCTTCCTATCTGGTTTCTCTCTCCCCTTTATCTTTCGCCTTGTTCGGGTACACCATTACTATGTTTTGGAAAATAAGGAGCGGTTTGTACTGCCATCCGAGAAGATAATGGTTACTGATTCCATTCTTTTAGTCATAATCTTAAAGTGGGCTAAGATTAATGGTCGTCGCGTTAGCTACTCGGCGCAGGGTGCTCCTGGTTCACTGCTGTGCGACTTTAGCCATGCTGTTTACTCTTGAGCCTGACAGTCCTGAGTAGAGATGGCTCCTTGCCTGGTTTGGTTATGGTGTTTGAAACCTCCCTAGAATACACGAAGGAAATGGTTGGCCTACTACACACCGGAATGAGAAGCCTCGCATAAGGAGGTCTATACCTGTGAGTAAATAGATGTTCAGAGTTTTTAAGGGTCATCTATATAAACAGGATCATCGTGGCTGTGGACGCCGAGACGTCAGATAAACCTATAGGCCCATTGACCATTGTTTTGGACAATTTTGCTTAAGTTTTCATAAAACGTCATGGCCACCAAGAAACAATATGTGGTAAGGATTGTGGAACAAAAATGAAAGGCTTTGCAAATGAATGATAGATCATCAATCACGGGGAGGTATGTGATTGATATGTAGGCTACGGTACTTGACTTTCCTAGTAAATTCTAAATATGAAAGCAAAGCACCTGATTTCAAAAAATATACTAGGCTATAGCAAAGTATGCACTCTCAATAGGCCTACAAGCTGTACACAAGCATTGGAGGAAATGTTGTCAAATGTTCGATACACCGTATTTAAATGAATCAAGATAACCTAGTTGGAAACATTATAATAACATGCGTGTATGGGGAGGAAGGAGTAACGCAGCTCAGTGCAGTATGAACACACTATTCTGTCTTCCAGAAGGGGTCGCCATGATGTTGCACAGTGCCCAGGGGTCCGCTTGTACTCGGTAAAGATGGGGGAAAGAATCTCTCTCTCTCTCTTGCTGCTTTTCTCTGCTCTCACTCCCTCTCTCCTTTCTCTAGAAGCGCCATTCCATTGCCAGAGCCCTTCTGTTGTTTACAGTTGTCGTGAAATGTCTCACTGTGCTGCCCTAAACTCCCCGCAATATATTTTTAACCTTGTTTTTGTTCAAATAGGTGTAATAATTATACACAAATCCATGTTAGGTATACAACGACGAATTATCCACATTTTTTCCGCCTGTTAGTTTCGCCGAATGAGGCTAGATTTATTTGCAGAATCTTGAAGTCCTCGAGCTATGAACCACAATTATTTCATTGGAAAACTGTTCAAATGTTGAAAACCTTCAAGCCCATGTAACACTCAGCATTACGGAAGGCAACCTAATGAGGAAGTATCAGATCGTCCTGCCGGAGGCTGGCTTAATTAAATCTTAACTCATTCAAATATAAAGGCTCGAGCTGCACCTAGCGGCTTGAAACTCCCAGCTATTTCATTTTATTGCGCTTTATTTATTCTCCACTCACACGTGCAAGTTCCTTCTATTTTCCCAACGCACCGGAGTGACCATTGCATTGCAGTTTTCGATTGCCAATTCTTCACCCTTTAGCTATGTGATTTAACTAATTATACATTTTACATCATTGAGTTTTAGGGGAGAAGGGGAGAGCAAAATATGTCATTCATTTTTAAATAGACAAGCACCACTGGAGTGTAACAAAATCGTCTCTAATTCAAAAAAGCGACCAGGCGCAAAACGTCCTCAACATTAGCCTGCTAGTTATTCATGTGATTTCCCCTGAAACAGAATTCCCATCGTTAGTTTTCTCTCCTTTTCCACAACATAATTTGAATGCATGTTTCCACTCGCCCATGGATTATTAATGGCCTTATATGTAAGTATTTACTATTTAGGCTGCGCGCAGTGGGATGCAGGTTGCGATGTGGTTGGTGGCTGTGGTGAAGACTTGACTGTCTGATGCATCTCACTAGACCATCTTGTCAATCACAACCATGCTTCTGAATATCAATGCACGATTGGTGACTTTTATTTATTTATTGTTGAGTAATTGTATGATTTTTAAGCACATTTCTAAAGAAAGGTCTATTATTAGCCATATCATTATCATGAGGTATTATGATCAACGTTTTAATAAATGTTTTATGTAAATTGTATTATAGGTTAGTGATATTATTGTTTGGCCTACATTGCTGCATTTGAGCTTTCGGCTGTAGCTCTATTTCTTTCAAGTAAAAATGGCCAGTAAATGTGCGGGGTGTTTTCTTTTGGTTGCTGCAGGCAATGTTTGAATAAAAAGAAACGCTTCTATTCGGATACAGTAGTTGTGTGAAAATATAATTAATGATAAATAGGTTGTAGCCTATGGAGCTGTCTTCAGTAGACGCGTTCATCAAGGGTAAATGGGAGTTGGCAGAGCACTACGGAGAATTAGGAGAAAGAGTCAGCAACATTCCTGCAGGGGATAAGTTGTTGACAATTAAAACACACACACACACACACACACACACACACACACACACACACACACACACACACACACACACACACACACACACACACACACACACACACACACACACAGGAGAGAGATACATTGTATGTCTGCTGATAAACACACGATAAACACATCCCTTTCTTCCTTCATATCCTAACACTGTGTGAAATATGGGTAGGTCCTTATTAAAGTCAAAGTTAACATACACTAACCCGCACTACGCTGTAAAACAGCATTTCTGAGGCCACTGGAGGCTTCTGTTTTTCATCCAAATAAAATGATAGGCCTATGTGTGCTATGTTATATTCAGTTGGGAAATGTTTAGTATTAGAAATAGACCTACTGAAAATGTATGCATCTCATTTTTAGAGACAAGTATTGATACATCGACATTTTTCCATCCTCATGGAACAAACCAATAGCAGAGCCGATTAAAATATCTCCACATAGTCTAGTCAAGGAACAGCAAAGCAATCAAACAATATCGTCTCTACATCTCAAACACTCCCTCTGTCAAAGTGAAGTTTGTTTCCAATCCTCCTCCAACTCGATATCCTTCCCTATTCCCCTCTAACCCAGTTTTATCAAACAAAACAACAAACCTCCTCTAGCCTCCACAATCCTTTTTGCTGTGCTATAATAAACCATTTTCCTCGTGCTTTATTGATCAGTCAGTCCGAGCTAATGTAATTATCCTCATCAATAGGGGACTGCAGGGAGAATCATTATGCGGTTGACATTGATAAATGATCACCGAAATGCGGCCTTTTCTCCCGGGGACCCCCGCCTCTGGCCCGCTCACATACACAACGTAGTCATAGAAACACCTTATGGCGAAAATAGAGAAAACTGCTGAAATGTTCAAAAAGGATGACAACAAAAAAACGAAAACAGAGCGATAGAAACCCGGCCTAAATAAAAACTGTTCCCAAAGCAAGACATTTTTGGGAAGCCAGGTGCAAAGTGAAGGACGCGCGAAGCCCCACCACTCATGCACCCACTTCCAATGCAGCATTTCGAAAGAAGAAAGCTACACACTTCGTGCAATGGGGGTTTAACTTGACACAAAACTGTGATTCTAAAATACCTAATTATTTGCAGAAAAACATCTTAGTAGCAATGGCATTTTTGTAACATTTTTCTTGACTCACTCAAAGCGCCTCAAACTCTGAATCCCCCCCCCAAAAGCCTGAGCCAGTGTTGCAGATCGAATAACCTACTGTGCTTTTCCAGGTGTAGAAGAGCCCATATTATCACAAGGTTAGGGCTTTATTAACATGTTGCGTGTGTACACATAGGCTGCACCCAGCCACGGCGTCGTGTTCTGCAGGGTATTGTGGACATTTAATATCATCGTCTGAGAATGGGAGAGGAGATGGAAGGTGCTATGGAGGCCGGGTGGTGGTGTGTTGTGCAGAGAAAGCAGTGCAGCGGGACTATTCCTTATTTTATTCCTGCAGCAGTACCCGAACTAGTTTTGACAGGGAGGAGATGAAGGGGCGGAGTTGTTTAGCTCGGCTGGATCATCCATCATTCCTGTCACACCGAATCGGCAAAGGGAAGCAGCAGAGGCAATCTACCTTCTGTCTCCTCGAAAAGGGAGAAAGGGAAAAAGGGAGAGAAAAAAAACTATTAATATTAAAATCCCTCCTCCACCCCACGCCACCGCCACAGCCAATACCACCATCCACAATAATCCAGGCGTTTTCTCTCTTTTAGATCAGATCATCTCCACACAAAACGGAGGGCTTCTTCCGTTTGATCCACACAGAGGATGATAAAACATCGTATATGCTTTTAAGCAATTGAAATTATACATCATCAAATGCGTTGTGAACGTGGATGAAAAATGAAAAATAAACAGTTTGCCCAACCTGTCGAAGGAAGGCCCAGAAAAGTGTTTTGTATCTTAATTTGACGTAGTTTTAAAACATTGATGTGTAGAATATTTTGCATGTTTACGTCATTATTTTATTTGGCTTATGTTTCAATATATAAGCCTGCAATTTTATTCCTGTAATATTGAAATACTCACGAAACTATTTGTATTCTATTACCAATGCAATCTTCCATTTGTAAATGCTTTTTTATTTTCACGTTTTCAACTGAAACTCTTGGATGCGGCGCAATTGATGGAATAAAATAGATTGACCAAACAATTTGAAAACCGAATAATAATAAACTTTATCAAAATATTTTTTTTTGATTTGGAAACTTCGTTTTCGAGGATGTTGAATGATTAGAAATGAAATAAATTACTATCAAGCGATGATTATTCAGCGGATAGGAAAACTGATACAAAATATCGATAATCACATGAACTAATTTGTGTTTTTGCTTCATGTTTAAGATCATAAGGCATTTCGAAGTTTGTAAGTTGCAATGGAAGTGAACATAATTAATTAACAGCAATATTTCCCTTTTCCCCGTGCTTGTTGTGGCGAAACAACCCAATCCTATATAGTCTCGGAAGTCACCAAGGCTACAATAACGGGTGAGCGGTAAATATAAGGGAAGCTCTGTAGCCCTAACAGTTCTCTCCTACTGTAGACGATTCGAAGGACAAAATACCACGTGTATGGTGTAGTGACAGTGGGACATTCAAATAAGACAGAAAGTATTACATATATTTCCTGTAATTAAAAACATATGTATTATTATTTTGGATTATATGCATTTATCAACTGCTTTCGCAGTGTGGAAAAGAGTAACACAATCCACTATGTTTTACAATAGCATAATGGACAGGAGTGTAAAAAATATGCCCAGTCCATTATAACACTGTTGGAGTTAAAGCCGCTATCTGAAGGGCAGAAAGATTTCTTCCTGTGAGACAGGTAGATTGTCATTTCTAGTTTAAGGCTATGACTTCTATGGCCGCGGGCAAACACTGGCAAAGAGATATCAAAAGAATGTGAGGGAACCCGTGAGCAAGTCGGATTATGCCGGCAGGGGTCGCTGTAAAGCGGCGGAAATATCCACTTGCAGCACATGCAGTTTACTGAGGATCTGTTCTCAGTTGGAAACGGCTGCAGCACAAGGGAAAGGACAAATGCATGTTCTATTGTTTGGAGCTAATGCAATTATTTGTCTGTGATTAAACTCAGGTGATTGTAAATAGGCCCACGTTAAACTTGATCTAAATCGATGATCTGTTTAAAAACTCTACCATAAAGGCCAGCAAATCATCTCCACAAGCCTTCGCACGTCCTAATTTCCACTGAAAAAAAGGGAAAAGAAAACAAACCATTGCAAATATAATTTAAACACATATTAACTTATTAATTTGTTTGGTTGCAACAGGTTGCATTGTGAAAATCATAAAATCACATTATGCTTCATTCGACTAAAGTGGCGCAACTCCCTTGGGGGTTTTGCAACTATAAGCCTTGACAGGTTAGGTAACCAAAGGGCGCGGAAATGCTCTGTCTTTGAATGCACAATTGAGCTTAGTAGCATTACCTTAATATTGATATTGCCTAGCTGTTTAGCCACACATTGTTAGACATTTTCTGTCAGCACCATGACAACTTTGCAATAATAATAATAATGATAATAATAATTTTCAACCTATCATAAAAAGGTAAACCCACTACAACGTAATTACTATTAGCCTACTTTTACAGTTATGTTTAACACACAGCACACAAAAATCTAACAAAAATCAAAAATGAAATATTTATTACAGCATTTGTGACTGAACACCTTTTAAACATTACGTCACAGTCCTCATACAAGTATTTAATAATGTATTTTTGACAAAGCTTAAGGGAGACGGCATTTTATCATCTAGTGAGGAACACGTGCTGAAAAAGGAAGGAATTCATGGACATACAATATCAATGCCACAGCAGATCTGAAACTAGCAAAAACATTCTTTTTCAATTGAGGTAAACACATAGAATATCTAACATGAAACAATTAATAGACTGAACTCTGTACGAAGTTTGTTACAATATTCTCTTAGCTTTTCCCTAAAGCTTTGAGTTCATCATTTAAGTTCTTTTTTTTCTTCTTCTGTTTTGAAGGTGTAGGTTTTTGGGTGCATCTACCACCAATAATGCTTCTCCCAGTGCCAAAGAATTCACCATTGTGTCACTATTGTCCATATGGCAAGTATGTTGATCCAGAGGCAAAGAAGCAGAGTAGGATGCTGCTTTTCCACGATTAAGTTTCCTTCAATAGGCTCTGTCAATGAGAGTCCAGGATACTAAAAAAAAAATCAAATAATAATCAAATAAAAATGTATAAAACCAACACAATCCAGTGCTTTGGGCAATTCAAACTAAGAACTTTTTTTTTTGTATATACCTACAGGGTAACATTCATTCATGAACCAAAAGAAGAGGGGCATTAAAACATGTTCAAACTGAATCTTCTGGAGAGATCAGGTGTCATTTAGCAGCCTTTTCCCATCATGCCCTGTTCTCTATGGGGGACAGGGCCTGTTCTGCCTGTCGCTGTGGTTGGGAGCGAATGGGAGTCCGTTGTTGAGATGTTCCATCTCTTCTGTTTTATAGTGCTGCTTCACCACCCAGACAGTTTCTCCTCCAGGAAGGAGCACACACAGTGTGAGAGAAAGGGTTCACCTTTTATTCTACAACTAGCTCAGGAAATTGAGTGATCAACAACAAAAAAAATGCAAAACGTTTTTAACTTAGTTGCTATACTTTTTATACTACAGTAGTTATAACTCTTGGAGTCTTTTTTGTCTTTTTCTTTTTTCTCTCAATCTTCCAGAGTGATTCCGTTTTGAAACAAAAAATGAGTTGAACGTGTCACCGGAGAGAGTGTGCACTGTGTGTGTGCGAATGCGTGTGTCTTAAGTGTGTGCGCGTGTCCGCGTTTGTGCACGTACGTGTCTGTCCTCAAAACATCTTCTGTTGATCTTTAACAAAAGCCCAAGACTTTACAAAGTGTTCTTGTCAGCTTGGTCCTCCATTTGGATGAAAGTAACAAAATTAAAAAGTAAAATAAAATAAAAAAGAAGAAGAATCATCACAGCTCATCTGGAATTCTTTTTTTCACTGTCTAATAATGGTCAAAACGGTTCTGCTTTTATTCAGGAAAATAGTCTGAAGATATCTTTGTTTTAGGGTTGTTGATGTTTGTTTTCTTCTCTTAGAAGCTACTGTTGTTGTTGATGTTTGTTTTCTTCTCTTAGAAGCTACTGTTGTTGTTGATGTTGTGGTAGTAAAGTTTGCTTATACTATTGGGCATGGATGTCCAAGCCTTGTCCTCCAGCGCTGGGGTCAATGGGGGTCAGCAGGGGGGGGGGCTCTCTGCAGACATGGTGATTCCTGGGTGAGAGGGCGGTCCTCCGTGCATCAGCATGGCAGGGTGATGAGAGTGGTGGGGGCCGGGCAGGTAGGCATGGAGGGGGTGTCCATGTCGAAGCTGGGAGGGGTGAGGGGTCATCTGATGAGTAGGGTTGTAACTTGGTGGGGCCATGCTCATGCCCATAGGACCAGTCTGAGGTACGTACTCCCCTGGCATGCCTTGCAGACCTGAGAGAGAGAGAGAGAGGTTTAGAAACAAGCACTCACCATTTCTTAATACTGAATTCCATTAGCGTGACTTTGACAAAAAAACAATACATTAATTTATACTTTGTGTAAAGTGAGCTCATCTTGCGGTGTAGAAATAAAGTTTAAAAACCATACTAGCTACATTTAGGATTACACATATCCCAAAAGCTACTTCAGAGATCTGGATTCGAGGAGCTAAAAAAGCAATTGTATCACGCTATTTTAGGTGATGGAGAGTCCTTCACAATGTCAATAGAATCATGGTCAGTTCGCAGGTTGGAAAGTGATCTCCAACCATCCAGACACTGTCGTTTTGGATTGCGTATGGAGAAGCTAGCAGCTGTATTGATGTTAGTAGCACTAATACTTTTACAGGCAGAACAGTCAATTCCCCCTGCTGAATGTAGTGACAAATCGAATAAGAGGCATTTTCTCAGGGGGACGCGCTACTGGGAACATATTTGATTTAAAACCCCTTAAAGAAGTTATTAAATAATTTAGAGCTCAGTTAACTATCACAACATGCCAGTCTAAGAATAGCGTTCAAGGCTTTGCGTTTTCCCCTCCAATAAGAGGCACTTTTAAACAAAACAAAGTGCTGCTCTTGGAATAGAGGGAGTGTGGGTTTAGGAGTATAATGACAACAACTGCTAAAGCACAGAGACAGCAAGAGATGGAGGCACAGAGAGATAAAAGGAGGGAGAGAGATGTAGAGCGAAAGACAGAGGGAGGGAGGAGGAGGAGGAGGAAAGAGGGAGGGAGGAAGGAATATGCTGATGCGATACCCCTTGGTATGGAGAGTAGGACCCTGTGTTGATGTGTGTGGAGACCCCAGCCTGTTGGCATTCCCTCACACTGTGCCTGGGTGGTGGAGACAGAACCTGCTCAGTGTTGCCTCTGTTTGGGTATTCAGGGGGGGTTTGTTGTCAACAGACCAGAGGGGAAGTAGTGGTGGTGGTGGTGGTGGTGGTGGGGGGGGGGGGGCTGGGAATGGAGTATAGGAACAGGCCTGGTCCAGAGGAGGGAACAGGCAGGGAAGCGCAGGCCTGGGCCTGGGTACTTCTGGAGCTGGAGCCAGTGGGTCCTGGACCAACCTGGCCTGCTTAATAATGTGAACCCCTGGGGAATTAACCCTGCTGAGGAGAAGGGGTGGGGGAGGGGTAGCAGCAAGGTCACCAGGCATGCTCACTCTCCACATTCCTCCACCTTAATACACCGCAATTAAGAAATGACACAAGAGGGCCTGGTGAGGGGAGGGGGAGAAGGTGGGGAGGGAAGGGAGAGGAAAAAGGACAGCAGAGGCAGAGATTAATGACCAATCTCATTGGCTGAAAGCCGGGCAGCCATTTTCTAATATTCGCTACTCCTACTATCCACATCAGTTCATTGGAAATGCACATGTTTGTCAGAAGGCTCTCTTAAAACCTCACTATCGGGGTCATAAAATAAGTAAATCAATCTGGGCATGCTGGGTTGGGCTGGGCCGGACTGGGGTGTGAGGCGAGGGGTATGTGAGGGGTGCTCTCACCTCTATATAACCTGGAGTGGCTCCTGTTAAAAGGCCCAACAGATGTTTTTGACACTGTAAGCTGGTAATCTCCAGTCTTGTAAGCTGCAGTCATTCTGTTAAGTAGATCTGTGGGCCCCCTTTATTAACAGGAGTGGTTCAACCATCTGAAGACAATAATAGTGACCAGTCTCTCTCTCTCTCTCTCTCTCTCTCTCTCTCTCTCTCTCTCTCTCTCTCTCTCTCTCTCTCTCTCTCTCTCTCTCTCTCTCTCTCTCTCTCTCTCTCTCTCTCTCTCTCTCTCTCTCTCTCTCTCTCTCTCTCTCTCTCTACCTGTTCTGTTCTGGCAGAGCAGGCCTGCTCAATGGCTTGCGATAATTAAGTACCAAATATACCATATTGTGTGGCAGCTTAATCATATCAAGAGAGGATAATATTCCTCTGTATTAAGCTATTAATGTTATTGGTCATGAAGCATAAAATATGTTATGTAATTAAATAGTCCAAAAATGATATAGCCTATATTAAGAATTAGCCAAGCTGAGCAAATGTTGTCTCTATCTGCCTGTTTTAGGGAACATTGCTTCCTGAAGGGTTTTTATCCCTGATGCCATTAACAAAGACAGGAGAAAAGGAGATGAGAGAGGGAGGAAAAAACGAGGGGTGAAATGGGCTCTGTCGATAGAATTGGCTATGGTGACCCTATGGAAAATCCAGGCCCAATTTACATATAAAGGGTTCTTTTAATCAAGGTAAGTGTTATTATATTGTGCCTCATTGGGCAAAGGAGTTTGGGTGTTCAATAAAATCTCTTCTGCACCGCTGCCTTTGGGATGTGATATGTCTTGATTCCTCAAATGTCAGCGATGTGGTGCTAGCGGGAGGCAGAATGGCCAGGCTTAATCAGACGGCAGCCATTTAGAGTGAGTGTGAGCGAGAGCGAGAGATTCCTTCCTTCATAACACAGCCATTCTTTAATGTCTCTGGTCCTTTAAATGG
>NC_060189.1:30453059-30470559 GCF_021184085.1 Oncorhynchus gorbuscha
CAGAGTACAGGTAGGGTATAGGGGGCACCCAGAGTAGAGATAGGGTATAGGGTGCACCCAGAGTAGAGGTAGGGTATAGGGTGCACCCAGAGTGCAGGTAGGATATAGGGGGCACCCAGAGTACAGGTAGGGTATAGGGGGCACCCAGAGTAGAGGTAGGGTATAGGGTGCACCCAGAGTGCAGGTAGGGTTTAGGGTGCACTCAGAGTAGAGGTAGGGTTTAGGGTGCACTCAGAGTACAGGTAGGGTATAAGTGCAGGTAGGGTATAGGGTGCACCCAGAGTACAGGTAGGGTATAGGGTGCACTCAGAGTACAGGTAGGGTATAAGTGCAGGTAGGGTATAGGTTGCACTCAGAGTAGAGGTAGGGTATAGGGTGCACCCAGAGTGCAGGTAGGGTATAGGGTGCACTTAGAGTAGAGGTAGGGTTTAGGGTGCACTCAGAGTACAGGTAGGGTATAAGTGCAGGTAGGGTATAGGGTGCACCCAGAGTACAGGTAGGGTATAGGGTGCATCCAAAGTACAGGTAGGGTATAGGGTGCACTCAGAGTACAGGTAGGGTATAAGTGCAGGTAGGGTATAGGGTGCATCCAAAGTACAGGTAGGGTATAAGTGCAGGTAGGGTATAGGGTGCATCCAAAGTACAGGTAGGGTATAAGTGCAGGTAGGGTATAGGGTGCATCCAAAGTACAGGTAGGGTATAGGGTGCACTCAGAGTACAGGTAGGGTATAAGTGCAGGTAGGGTATAGGGTGCACTCAGAGTAGAGGTAGGGTATAGGGTGCACTCAGAGTAGAGGTAGGATATAGGGGGCACCCAGAATGCAGGTAGGGTATAGGGTGCATCCAAAGTACAGGTAGGGTATAGGGTGCATCCAAAGTACAGGTAGGGTATAGGGTGCACTCAGAGTACAGGTAGGGTATAGGGTGCACTCAGAGTACAGGTAGGGTATAGGGTGCACTCAGAGTACAGGTAGGGTATAGGGTGCATCCAAAGTACAGGTAGGGTATAGGGTGCACTCAGAGTACAGGTAGGGTATAGGGTGCACCCAGAGTACAGGTAGGGTTTAGGGTGCACTCAGAGTACAGGTAGGATATAGGGGGCACCCAGAGTGCAGGTAGGGTATAGGGTGCACCCAGAGTACAGGTAGGGTTTAGGGTGCACCCAGAGTACAGGTAGGGTTTAGGGTGCACCCAGAGTGCAGGTAGGGTATAGGGTGCACCCAGAGTACAGGTAGGGTTTAGGGTGCACCCAGAGTACAGGTAGGGTTTAGGGTGCACCGCTGGCCCCAGAGAGAGGACAGGCAGACACACTAACATGTACATGGGAAAGGACAGGGTAAAGGGTAGGTACATAGTATCAATGTTGATTTGGGGCTGTGATTTGTGGCTGTGATTTGTGATCTATTGAAGGTGGTGGTTTTGTTTGGCCTATATCATAACTACTGGTTTAAACTGCTTTAAACAGTTAAATTCTCACGCATTATGAGCAAGAGGGATATAAAAGAGCATCTTTGGCTGTCTATCGTTTATCGTCTACCTTCACTACGTCACTATGCCTGCAGTGCTTAGGAGAGAGACAGGCTTCCAGCATCAAAACCAGCTGAGCAAGTAAACCCAGCAGAATGTCCCACCATCACGCTCCCTCTCTGGGCAGGCTCACAGAGCAAGGCCTGACAGAAATATACACCCGGCTTTTTCTTTTTTCTCCCAAGACGGCACAAAGGATTGGAAATTAGAACCATGTGGATTCTTACCTATTCTGGGACATAACCATAAACACGTCAAATCAGGAATGTTCCTTGCCGGGGATAAATATTCCAATACCCGATCATTGATGGGAAGATTCCCCTGGAATAACAAAGTGCACACGAAACAGTGTGTTTGTGGTATTGATCTTATTCAACTCAACTGCTGCTCAGTATCTACTACTTAGGACATTTATTGTGTAAGTTTACCTGAAAATATTTTCATATCAGGGTTGGTTTGCTGTCCACACTCAACTGTTATGCTGTTCTGACATGGTCATTTGAGTAGGAAAACATCTCTTTACAGCAGCATACACAAACATATATGGATATTCCAATATTTTCCCTCAGGGTTGCTGCCGAGATTGACTCCCTTCTTGTCAACACTGTCCCCATTGGCGGCCACACACACACACACAACCCAACCACATGACAACAGGCTCTGTTTTTATTCTCTGAACAAGTTGCCACAGTAACGCGATTGGCGACGTTGCGGAGGGAGGGGGGTTGCTGACCAACCAAGACCCCTCTATGACCCCAGAGCGCCTTTTATCAGTTTGAGTAAAGCCAATTGAGATTATCAGAGCCAGGCCTGATAACACTGTTTTCTCTTCTCACACATGGAGAGATGGATGGATGGCAGGCAGGCAGGGATGGATGGATGGCAGGCAGGGATGGATGGCAGGCAGGGATGGAGGGATGGATGGCAGGCAGGCAGGCAGGGATGAAGGGATGGATGGCAGGCAGGCAGGGATGGAGGGATGGATGGATGGCAGGCAGGGATGGAGGGATGGATGGATGGCAGGCAGGCAGGGATGGATGGAGGGATGGAGGGATGGCAGGCAGGGATAGAGGGATGGATGGGTTGATGGCAGGCAGGGATGGATGGATGGCAGGCAGGCAGGGATGGAGGGATGGATGGGTGGGTGGCAGGCAGGCAGGGATAGAGGGATGGAGGGATGGATGGGTGGATGGCAGGCAGGCAGGGATGGAGGGATGGGTAGATGGCAGGCAGGGATGGAGGGATGGATGAGTGGATAGCAGGCAGGCAGGCAGGGATGGAGGGATGGATGGATGGGTGGATGGCAGGCAGGGATGGAGGGATGGATGGGTGGCAGGCAGGCAGGGATGGAGGGATGGATGGGTGTCAGGCAGGCAGGCAGGCAGGGATGGAGGGATGGGTGGCAGGCAGGCAGGCAGGGATGGAGGGATGGGTGGGTGGCAGGCAGGCAGGCAGGGATGGAGGGATGGATGGGTGGCAGGCAGGCAGGGATGGAGGGATGGATGGGTGGCAGGCAGGCAGGCAGGGATGGAGGGATGGATGGGTGGCAGGCAGGCAGGGATGGAGGGATGGATGGGTGGCAGGCAGGCAGGGATGGAGGGATGGGTGGGTGGCAGGCAGGCAGGGATGGAGGGATGTGTGCATGTATGGAGGCGGGAGGGACTACACTCCCAAACTTCCTGCTAACACACATACATCCACACATCAACACCACATCCACTGCCTCTACATGTCTGAGGGTTAACCAGACCAGTAGAGAGAGAGGCAGGTACACCAGGTACAGACAACCATGTTTTAGTATTTACCTCGGGTGGTTTCCCTTATTATGTCCTGACTCTGCTCAGTGTTACCTTACCACACACCCTTACAGAAAAACCACATGAACTTCACGGGGTCACATGTGAAGTGTTCCAAAAACACGTTTTCATGTGATCACATGATATTATGTGAAGTTAATGTGATTACATTTAATGCAACATGTGATAACACGAAAACTACAATGTGAAAACGTGATCACGTGAAGTCTTTCACGTGAAATCATGTGATTTTCCACATGTTAAATCGTGTTTTGTCTGTAAGGGACACACACACACCGGCTCTCAGCATGGGAACTCCATGTTGTCTTCAAACAAATAATTAAAGTAAGGTTACGGGGTCATGGGGAGGTCATTTCTATGGATACCCCTCAGAATGTGTACGTTACCCTGAGAGAGAGAGAGAGAGAGAGAGAGTAAGAGAAAGAGAGAGGCTGTGCAGGGCACCTTGCTTTACTAATCCTCTCAGAGACACATAAAGAGTAGAAAAAAAGGTTCCAATCACTTGTGATTCGCAAGGAAAATGCTTCTGTGTGTTTATGTGTGCTTGTTCATGCCAATATCCAGCATGTGTGTGTGAGTGTGTGTGTGCACACCCGTGGATGTAGCCTACTGTACATGTGTGTGTGTGTGTGCACACCCGTGGATGTAGCCTACTGTACATGTGTGTGTGTGTGTGCACACCCGTGGATGTAGCCTACTGTACATGTGTGTGTGTGTGTGCACACCCGTGGATGTAGCCTACTGTACATGTGTGTGTGTGTGGGCACACCCGTGGATGTAGCCTACTGTACATGTGTGTGTGTGTGTGTGCACACCCGTGGATGTAGCCTACTGTACATGTGTGTGTGTGTGTGCACACCCGTGGATGTAGCCTACTGTACACCCGTGGATGTAGCCTACTGTACATGTGTGTGTGTGTGTGTGTGTGTGCACACCCGTGGATGTAGCCTACTGTACATGTGTGTGTGTGTGTGCACACCCGTGGATGTAGCCTACTGTACATGTGTGTGTGTGTGTGCACACGTGGATGTAGCCCTGTACATGTGTGTGTGTGTGTGTGGATGCCTACTGTACTGCACACGTGGATGTAGCCTACTGTACATGTGTGTGTGTGTGTGTGCACACCCGTGGATGTAGCCTACTGTACATGTGTGTGTGTGTGTGCACACCCGTGGATGTAGCCTACTGTACATGTGTGTGTTTTCACATTCTGTACAGTGTAGTGATAATGGACCTCCACTCACAGATACACTCCTTCACCCAGCACGTCTCTATCCACCAGGAACATAGTGTGTCTATGTACAAATACTCTGTTTGCAACAAGGCCAAGAGGGTATCACTTTCAGTAGAAGTCCTATAGAGACTTGGATTTACTGCAGCTCTGAATGCTATTTTATACGGGGTCCTTTGCAGCGTAACACAATAACAGCAACAATCTGAGTGATGGAGTCAAGACAGCAGGAGGTCACTTGAACCTGGCTCTCCACTGAGCTGGATCAACACACCATCCCCAGCCACTGATTTCAGCTCACTCAAACAGAGGGGTGCCACTGCAAAGCAACCGTTTAGGTGTTAAATACCCCGGCTAGCGCGTTAGCACACTATGCTACGCTAACGTCAGACCAGAGACGGCGCGCGTGTATGAGAGGTGGGAGATTCCAGTTCTATAACAATGACTGCTGTCCTGTGTGTGTGTGAGAGAGAGAGAGAGAGAGAGAGAGAGAGAGAGAGAGAGAGAGAGAGAGAGAGAGAGAGAGAGAGAGAGAGAGAGAGAGAGAGAGAGAGAGAGAGAGAGAGAGAGAGAGAGAGAGAGAAAGAGAGCGAGAGAGAGAGAGATTCACCTTCAGAAGACCTTAGCCTTGGTATTCTCTCTCTTCCTGTGTTGTCACATGCTGTTTCTTCACAGAGAAAGAAAAGTCTATCATAGAGATGGAGAAGAACGGAGTAATTTTTACATTTAAATCACAGCCAACCAGTCCTGCTGCTGAATATCAGGGTCTTGCCTCTCCTCTCCTCTCCTGTTTTTTTTCTTCCCCTCCCTTCCTCCTCCTTTCCAATCTGTCAGAAAGGCCTTGTTTCTGGTTAGCTGACTCGCGGCCACACCTGGTAACTCGCTCCTGTTGTCAGCATTCCTTCCCTGAGAAAACCTCATGCCAAACCAACCAGCCATGGAGCGCAGCCAAGAGAGAGAGTGAGCGCGAGAGCGATAGAGCGAGAGACTCAACGGGCCAATCACAGGCAGATCTGAGGGAGCCCAGCCAATGAGGAGCAGGAGCCACTTGTTTGACGAGTTGAGAGACACAGAGCAAGGGAGAGAGACATACCAAACATGGCCCTCCAAGAAACCAGGGCTCCACATTGAGCCCCTCCGGAGCTGAGAGAGGAGAGGTCCTTCAAATGATCGCAACACGGAAATAGTTGACAGTTTACTGCCTCCATAGCTGACCTGAACACGGCCGCTTGGAGTACCCATCCCAGAGTTAGAGTTAGGGGAGGTAGGGTCGGAGCGAGTTTCCGTTTGCCAGTCAAATTCTGGGCCTCTGCTTTTGCTGAAAGATTAGACGCGACGCAGTCTGAATTGGAACAAGATTAGACTCAATCCCTGGATCATTGTTTGCCAACATCGCTGTCCTCTGGTTTCTATTAGAACTCACTGCATCCATACTTCCGCTTTCAGAGGTAGATAAACATTCTGAACTCTGAGTGAGTGGTTGAGTCACTCTTAGCTGGAATGAAAAAAATGGAATAAGAGTCTTAGAAAGAAAAAAAAGTCTGGAAAAACAGCTGATGCACTTTGACCTGTTTAATACAAAGCAAACAAGTCCCAATTATCAGGCAGTCTGCAGGGCAGCCCAGGGTCCACTGAGCTGATACAAGGCTGATAGTCTACTGTGATGTAAATACAGATGGAATCTGTCCACCTGGGCGTCCTAGACACACAGTAACTGTTTAAGCCAGCCACCGGATTGTAAGCACCTATCTACGGATTTATCATAAACTACCAGAAATAATCTTTTCAAAAGCTACTCCACGAGCCGAGGAGGTGGGGAGGAGGAGGAGAAGCGGGGGAAGAGGAGGCGGAGCGATGAAACTTCCTCCGGCTATTCCTATTGGAGAGTCCCTTTCCTCTCTTCTTTCCTTCTTTAAGTTAAAACAGGGAGTCAAGAGACATAAGCCGTGCAGCATTACCTCACCGCCGTGTTTGATTTAGTGCAGATGTGAAACGGAGCGAAGCTGGGAATTGCTTTTTTTGGGACGTCGGCGAGGCTGCAAAGGCCCACGTTTAGGGCAGCCACTGTGTTTACATAGTTTCTCTCTCTCTCGCTCTGTCTCTCCCGCCTGTCTCTCAAAATGGAATATAGCTTCACCTTTAATTCTCCATACACTGCCACTGACCTGTTTTGTCTTATTTTCTATAGCTTTTCTCTCATTTACTTTTGTAACATTCCTGTCTCTACAAAATATGAGCAGCATTAGCATTTCTCAGCCATTTGTCTCTCTCTCCAACCCGCTAGGAGCCATTAAGAGTGGAGTGGTAAATCAGACAAAGAATTATATATTTGTTTTGCAAACTGACACGATTTAACGAGCAGCTAATTAAAATAAATCAATAGCACTGCGGCACGCTCACTCTCTCTCTCTCCTTCGCTCTGTCTCTCTCTCTGTCTCTCTCTGTGTCTCCCTCTGTCTCTCTCTGTCTCTCCCTGTCTCTCTCTCTGTCTCTCTCTGTCTCCCTCTGTCTCTCTCTCTGTCTCTCTCTCTGTCTCTCTCTGTCTCTCTCTGTCTCCCTCTGTCTCTCTCTCTGTCTCTCTCTCTCTTTCGCTCTGTCTCTCTCTCTCTTTCGCTCTGTCTCTCTCTCTCTCTGCTCTGTCTCTCTCTGTCTCTCTCTGTCTCTCTCTCTGTCTCCCTCTGTCTCTCTCTCTCTCTGTCTCTCTCTCTGTCTCTCTCTCTGTCTCCCTCTGTCTCTCTCTCTGTCTCTCTCTCTCTCTCTGTCTCTCTCTCTCTCTCTCTCTCTCTGTCTCTCTCTCTCTCTCTCTCTCTCTCTCTCTCTCTCTCTCTCTCTCTCTCTCTCTCTCTCTCTCTCTCTCTCTCTCTCTCTCTCTCTCTCTCTCTCTCTCTCTGGGGTGACTGACTGCAGTATGTGGTGCTTCACTGTTGGCTTTACCTCGGACATAACTCCCAATCAGGAATTTCCATCTGTATTATCTTATCCAAATCATAACCAATCAGATTATCTATATCAGGCTTATGGGTGAGGGACCTCTCTATCAAATATATCTGCAATGGGGTGAAGTCATAAAAAATGGGACAGTGAGACAAATATTTCCTGTGCTCTCCACCAATACCTCGTCACAACTCAACATTCCCCCAAACCAAGCAAGTTTAGGGATGTCACCCCTGGGCCATCCCCCCTGTGGGGTAAGGCTGGTGTTCCTAGGGGGTACTGGGGGCTGACCCCTGTGTGGCGGGGCCGGCCAGACCCCAGCTGCTGACTGTCTGTCAAAAGCACCGCCAGTGGCCAGTGGGCGGGCCCACAGGGCCAGGAAGCCCACGATCGTCGCTATTTGGATCTGGCTAGCAGCTGCTGTTCCTGACACAGCCACGACTTTGTTCCTCCGTTCCTCCTCTCTTCTCCCTACTCTGTCTGTTTCGGGGCACAGAACAAAACCCATCCTAAACCACTGGAAAACCAGAGAAATATTTAAAAGAAACGAGGGGGGGATGAAGAAACATCAACAAGCTCTGACAACTGCACCGGGGTTTTTTCTTGGCCCCAGCAGGGCTCTCAGGCATCTCCTATTGACGCTTCGCCCTCCTTTCTTTTTTAAGAGATATGATAGTTATTGTTCAAATGCGGCCAAGCCTGCCCCGGGCGTCAACACACCTGTATGAAAGAGGCCTTATTGTAGCAACCTGGCAACGCTGCAAACCTGCACCTTGCTCTACCAGTTTTTAGGCTGTTAAGGAGGGGGAAGAGTGCATGCCACCATGTCTCTTTCTCTCTCTTTTGCTCTTCTCTCAGAAGGCACCCTAATATTTTCCCTCATTATTTCCCCTTTCTTCTCCAGGCAGTCACCTTGGAATGTTTTTACTGGTGCTATTATTTTAGATTATCACCGGCACAGGAGAGATTAGGGAGAGGAGTTGATCTACATCCTCTTGTTCGCCCTCAGTCTCTTTTTCTCTCTATTTCTCCCCCAAAGACAACATCTTAATAAGGTGCATAGGTGCACTAAAGGTGTTCCTATCCCTGTCTGGGTAAACCGAGGCTCAGGGGGAACAACAGCTGTGTTTTCCCTCGTTTGAAGTGCAGTTGAAAACATCCAGCTCATGTCAATATTAGCCTCTGTCAAGTCTTTCTGGCGTGGGCGGCATGACAGAGGTCTTCAGCGCTGGAAGGTAACTCTTCATTTCTCAAAAGCCAGCCTCTCACCTTTAGGGTTGGCCAGGGCTCTCCGCTTTCATGCAGGACCAGCACAGGCACACGCTGGCAATATAAATACACACACACAGACACACACATGAAAAGAACACATCCGAACAGAGAGATAAGTATACATATACTGCAGAAGGAGATGGTTAGACTTCTTTGGCTAGATGTCTCTCAGTGTGTGTGCACCTCCCCCGCCTCCTTTTTCCTAAAGAGCCCCTGTGCAGGTCGGAGCCCTCAAAGCACCTGGGGCCAGTCAACTGGCCTCTGTCATTCAATTCCAGACCAGCGACCACGGGAAGACTCCACAAAACGTCTCAATTATCTGCCTTTTATTGAGTCCACAGAGAGATAGACAGAGAGAGAGAGTCCTTCACTATCATTACTATGGCCCACACACACACACACGCGCACGCACACACGCACACACACACACACACACACACACACACACACACACACACACACACACACACACACACACACACACACACACACACACACACACACACACACACACACACACACACACACACACACACACACACACACACACACATTAGGCCCAGCCCCCATAAAATAAGTAGTTGTTCGTGAGGTCGCCCAGCTCCTATTCTTTATGCAGCCGCCCCTGCTTTTCCCCACAATTCCCGGCGTGCTGGGACCCTTTGTTTGTCTCTGTGGGGAGTTCAGGTATAATCGCTGTTTTCCACGCTAACCGCCCTCACCTCTAATCGCAGGGCGCTATCGCACAAATATGGGCCTTTTTCCCCTCTCTCTCATTCGTCCACTCTTCTCTCCTCCCTTTCATTCTGTCCCCTCTTTTTTCTTTCTCTCTCTTCTCAGTAATTGAGAGAAAGAGATTCCGTAACTCCCCCCCCATTGTCAGATTTCAAATGGGGCGGCTTTTTGAATTACCAGGGGAAATGATAATGACATGATGGATGCATGAGATTTCAAACAAAATTGAGTGTCAATTGACCGCATCGTCTAGGCAACACAAGTGTCTGCGGCACGCCAGCCAGGCAGGAAATAAGGCCAATCTATTTCCTTTGCTTGATTCAGATGTAGGATTTTAGTTGGAGCCAGTTTGCTACAGCAGGAAGATAATCCTGCAGCAACAGGAAATGTGAATTATGTGGATTATAATTCATGGACATTTTTCTGTAGGGGTTGATACCTTTTTCGTGAGGGAAAATCAAGTCTGACATTTTAAAGTGGAAATTACTAACTTTAGAAATCTTTTTAAACCACGGATACACTAAAAGTTGCAAATACTCAGCAACAAAATAGTGATCAAATGAAGATCCTACATCTGAATCAATCGTCTATTCTCCCTCCCTGGGTTATGACACTATAATGGGCTCTCAGCTCAGGTTGCTTCTAGAAGGGGGGACCTGCAAAGAGGGGCTTCAAACCTGTGTGTTGCTCCTTATGCAACACACAAACACACACACATGCACAAACACGAAAGCGTGCACACATACTCTGATTCTCAAATGCACGTGGAACAGACAGAAAACTGAGCCAGTGGTAGGGTAGAAGGGAACTGAGTAGGGTAGAAGGGTGCCCCCATTTAATTGTATTCTTTCTCCCTCCCTTTTTTCTCTCACACTCCCTTGCTAGTAACCACGAATTTAGGGCAGTGAAAATGCACAGCAGTTTGAGCAATTAAGGAGTGACATCTAAACCTGTCTGGGGGACTGTCTGAGTTCCCTAATTCCAGAAACCTTCGCTTCTACCCTTCTGCTCTCACGCTCTTAAAGAAGTATTGGCAGGGATGATAAATGTGTGTGTGTGTGTGTGTGTGTGTGTGTGTGTGTGTGTGTGTGTGTGTGTGTGTGTGTGTGTGTGTGTGTGTGTGTGTGTGTGTGTGTGTGTGTGTGTGTGTGTGTGTGTGTGTTCGGAAACACTCTCCCACGGGTGGCCCACTGGGATGTCATCATCTCCTCATCATTGTGTCTGTGGTGTGTGGTAGAGAGTGTGTGTGAGGCCGACATAGAGAGAATGAGTCTGTGTGTAGTATTTTGTGTTAGTGGCCTTGAGACTTCTATATCCTCTGACTTCTCTCTTAAATAATTCATTGGACCCTCAATCACTAGAAACACACAGATGGACACTCTGAGAAACCACAGTTTAGGGGTAAAAAGTCTGACATCAGTCTAGTAATATAAATAGATTTGTTTGCAGCAGCACTGACAATGTAGAGCAGTCAGACGTGTCCAGCGACTGCCAAATATCTCCTCTTCATGGCTTAAGGCTCAGATAAGCTACTGTCCGTGGATACATCTCATTGTGTCTCCATATGTGACCAGGCCATGAGTTTACAACCTTACAGCCACTCAAGCCCCATTTCTACTGGCACTTAAATTCTCAAATTGGAGCTGGGTCGAGGGAAACCCGGTCCAGTGCAGCCCAGTTTCACAACTGGTGCCAGTTCCATTAGAATTCGTGCTGGTGACGCCGTTACTATGCAACCACCAGCTGATCACTGCTGCATGCTGACACCACGTTTAGCTAGCTCGTCTGGTCTTGCTGCTGTTAGCTAGCACACGGACAAGCAGTACTGCAGTAGTCAGACATGCCACAAATGACCACCATAGCTGGATCCTTCATTCATGTTTGCACTACACAATCAACTTGTACAAGAACAGTCAGCCCTCAAATGCTAGCTACCTAACATTGGCTAGCAAATCAGAGTTGAAACAAGCTACCTAGCTAGCGTGAGCTAGTAGGAGTTTTAGCTGGCCAGGTCGTATTGAAAGATAGCTAGCTAGCTACATCATATCAAACATGTTGTCTGGTTTGCTTGGTTAGCTAGCTAAATACATGGCTCTGAGTCTGGTTGGCACTGGCAGGAGTACGGGGTAATGTTAGTTACAGCATGGTGAGGGTGAATGAATCACATATTGGCTACCTAGCAACATGACATCATTTCTCATTTCTGGAGTCAGTGGATACGCAATTCCAGCTCGCCCATCAAGGCCAGCCCAACCCAGGTTGACAATGGACAACGTGCCAATGGAAATGGGGCTTTAGTTCTCAATTCAATCAAACTTTGTAGTAGAATCACATATGAACCTATTTTGGTTTCTGTCAGTGACCGATCAATGGTCTCTTTATTCCTGATATTATTCATAGCACCTCGCTAATAGCACCTGAATGACATCATGAGAACAGTAAGATTAAGAGATAGATGGAGCAGGCGTTCTGCTGACACTGCAGATGAGCATGTAGAACAGAGATGAAATGATAGACAGAGAAAGAGAGAAGAAAGAGAGAGAGAGATTCAGGCAGAGATAGAGAGCACTGGCCCCAGAGGACCAGCCAACCTGACAGAAAATATTTGATATAATTTGTTTATCTGCTGGTTGGGGGAGATGGCTGCAATTGTGGTTGCAGTATGTGGAAGGGAGAGTTATCCACAGGCTTACAGTGGTGTGTTGGAGGGAGTCATGGGACTGGTCGGGGCAGTGTGTGTGTGCGTGTGTGTGTGTCTGTGTGTGTGTGTCTGTGTGTGTGTGTGTGTCTGTGTGTGTGCAAGTGTGCGTGTGTGTGTGTGTGTGTGTGTGTGTGTGTGTGTGTGTGTGTGTGTGTGTGTGTGTGTGTGTGTGTGTGTGTGTGTGTGTGTGTGTGTGTGTGTGTGTGTGTGTGTGTGTGTGTGTGTGTGTGTGTGTGTGTGTGTGTGGAGGGTAAAGGTGACCAGGTGTGACAGAGTGGCCCTGGGGCCGTTGTGTTAGGGAGCCAGAGCGGACAGGAGACATACAGAAGCTCCTTCTTTAACTGATCCATCTAAATCCAGTGAACCTCAGACAGGTATTCTCTATCTGTCCAGGCCTGCTCTCGCTCTCTCTCTCTACCCCTCTCTCTCTACCTCTCTCTCTCTCTGTTAGTCTTTCTCTTTCTCCTGGAATGGTGTCTCTTCCATAATGCTGTATCTACCTACCCCACCTATCATTCTTTCAATCTTCCTACCCCCCCCCATCCCTTTCCTAACACCATTGCAACCACATCCACAACAACCTTAATATATTATTTTGACCTGTTTTGTGTGTGTTCTTTTTGAAGTAGTTATATATGGCTGGGTGCCCTATGGCTGCGAGACGAGGCCCATGCCAATAACCCCATCATGGAGGACCCTATAAATCAATACAGGCCTTTGTTTGATTCAGCAAGCTTTGCCAGGGTTCAGCTTGTTATGGATGAGGTATCAATAGAATAAGTGTGAAGCGCTGCACAGCGTGGGAGGAGAGTCCCCTAGGCTCCCAGTGCAAAGCAAGGCTAGAACAATCCACTTTTAATTGGAACGTGGCATGAAAAGCTGGTAATTTGCAATTTGGGAGAGAGGTGAGAAATAAACGATGCAGCCCTCCCTTTCACCCCCCCCCCCTCACACACACACACACTCCTCGATGAAGTTATCAGAGGAAGCTGGAGGTATTAAGTCAGAACTATTATGCACAGCCAAGCTTAGTGAGAGAGAGTTAGGCTCACAATGAGGCCCCTATCAGTATCATTTGGGATTTCCCCCCAGCCTTATGAATATTTATCTCCCCCATTATCACCAATGATGTTTCAATTGCACCTTGCACTGAGCATGTGCAGGATGGGATGCCACCTCTCCTGTTTACAGTGATTGCTGAGAGAGAGAGAGAGAGAGAGAGAGAGAGAGAGAGAGAGAGAGAGAGAGAGAGAGAGAGAGAGAGAGAGAGAGAGAAGAAAAGGAGCAGGCATTGTTGTCCCTAGCCCCCAGACATCACTAGATGCTTTATTTTAGCCATTACTTGGAAGGGGGACATCCACATCAGTGTAATCTATGTTCATTAGTAAGGTCTGGTGAGTCTGATGAGGAGGAACAAAGCTACCTCTAATACATTTAGTCCCTCTGCAATACTGCATGCATGACATCGATGATTCTGGTTCCAGTGTATCAATTCCAATGCCTGTTCTATTGGTGCTTGACATTGGCAGCAAATGGTGGACTTTAGTGCTACATAACAGGCCAATATCCCTGGCCCTTCCAGCTGCAGTCTCTGAAAGCCCATGGAGAAACCATTCGCCCCAATGAGCTCTAAAGGCAAGTGGAAGCTCATAAATAGAGACTTGACTGTATAGACTTTGCATTTTATCTTTAAGCAGTTTCTGCTTTTATGGGCCAGGGACCTCTCCAAACAGGGAGGGGGAGAGGGGGATGGAGAGAGAGAGAGAGAGAGGGGGATGGAGAGAGATAGAGAGAGAGGGGGATGGAGGAGAGAGAGAAGAGAGAGAGAGAGAGAGAGAGAGAGAGAGAGAGAGAGAGAGAGAGAGAGAGAGAGAGAGAGAGAGAGAGAGAGAGGGAGAGAGGGGGATGGAGAGAGATAGAGAGGTGAAGAGGATGGAAAGATATAAAGAAAGGGAAGAGAGAAGAAAAAGGAGAATAAGAATGAGGAAGAGAGAGAAAAGAGAAAGAGAGCAGAGTCACAAATCTTGCTGCTATTCTAGTATGTGACATCTTCGCTCGTTTGCGGCTGCTCATTAACAAACAACACTGCTGTGAAATTGGTTTAATGACAAAGTAATAAAATTGCTATTCTGCTCACAGATGGCCCCAGGCACTGAGAGATTCTGCCAGGCTTACACTGGTTGCCCGGGCGCATTCAGCTGCTTATTCATGAAAACGGCATCCTTCACTTTTTCTCTTTCTTTCTCTCTCCACTCTATTTTTTTAAAACTCTACCTGCAAATGAAATAAATTAACCTACTTTTCCCCTTGTATTTTCCTTGAATTCTCTCTCTCCCACTCCTTTACTCTCTATGTGTATGAGCCTTTCTCTCCAGCCCTGGTGCTTGCTCTTTCCAGCTCTTACCCCAAACAGAAATTACCATCTTAAAATGAAAAGGAGGCTTGCCCACGCAAATGCAGCTCGACTTCATTTCAAACGCAGAGCCCTTGTTATTAAACGACCCACCAATAAAACCAAGCCATTGTAGAATAAAAGAGCCAAAATGAGATGTACAATGACTCTCTCTCTCTCTCTCTCTCTCTCTCTCTCTCTCTCTCTCTCTCTCTCTCTCTCTCTCTCTCTCTCTCTCTCTCTCTCTCTCTCTCTCTCTCTCTCTCTCTCCCTCCCTCGCCCTGTCTCTCTCTCCCCCCCTCCTCCCTCTCTCGCCCCCCCCTCTCTTTCTCTCTTTCTCTCTCTCTCTCTCTCTCTCTCTTGACTTGGTTACGGGAAAACTAAAAAAGGTCTTCATTTTCTATGATCATCTGAGTGTGCCAGCTTTTCTTAAGGAGCCAACTGTTTTTCAGAACTCCCCTCTCACACGGAGGCAGGTACCTCTCTCGCCCCATGACCATGGCGTGGTGGGCGCACTGTGCCAGCCTATGACCCAATGTGGCCCTTCATGCCCAGACAGGTGGACAGGGTCTTGTTAATCTCACCCAACCATCATGGCTGCCACTGCCACCCATTACACACATGGGCAGACACACTGCCACACACATTCATCAGCTGTGACAGCACTTACTGTATGCATGTTACGCTAATATCTCGGTGTGAGAACCAGTAAATGGATGTATGTGTGTGTGTGTGTGTGTGTGTGTGTGTGTGTGTGTGTGTGTGTGTGTGTGTGTGTGTGTGTGTGTGTGTGTGTGTGTGTGTGTGTGTGTGTGTGTGTGTGTGTGTGTGTGTGTGTGTGTGTGTGTGTGTGTGTGTGTGTGTGTGTGTGTGTGTGACTGAGCTAGACATTAGTCTCTCATCCAGTCACACTTATAGCGAAACGATGAACCAAATAAAACTGCAGCCCCAACACAGAGGGATTCTGTTCTGGCAATAATCAAACATGTGTTTTTCTCCTCCAAACATGGAAAATGGTTTAACTAAAGTGGGATTAATATTACAGCCAGATCAAATTGTCCTGGAGGGAGGGGGCTGTTTGTGGTGGTGGGGGGGGGTGGGGGGTTGTTGGTGAGAGTGAGGCACTTGGGATGTGACAACAGAGTCAATTCTGCTAATTAACTGCCAATTAGTGGTCCCTAAATGAGAGGGATCATGGTGCCCGTGTTGGCAGCGCCCGGCAAGCACACACACACACACACACACACACACACACACACACACACACACACACACACACACACACACACACACACACACACACACACACACACACACACACACACACACACACACACACACACACACACACACACACACACACACACACACACACACACACACAGTGGCAAGAAAAAAAGAAAAAGTGTGTGAACCCTTTGGAATTACCTGGATTCCCGTATAAATTGGTCATCAAGTTTGATCTGATCTTCATCTAAGTCACAACAATAGACAAACATAGTGTGCTTAAACTAATAACACACAAATTATTGTATTTTACTTGTCTATATTGAATACATAATTTAAACATTCACAGTGTAGGTTGGAAAACAGTATGTGAACCCCTAGGCTAATGACTTCTCCAAAAGCTAATTGGAGTCAGGAGTCAGCTAACCTGGAGTCCAATCAATGAGCCGAGATTGGAGATGTTGGTTAGAACTGCCTTGCCCTATAAAAAACACACGCAAAATGTGATGTGAACCATGCCTTGTATAAAAGAGATCTCAGAAGACCTAAGATTAAGAATGGTTGACTTGCATAAAGCTGGAAAGGGTTACAAAAGTATCTCTAAAGGCCTTGCTGTTCATCAGTCCACGGTAGACAAATTGTCTATAAATTGAGAAAGTTCACCACTGTTGCTACTCTCCCTAGGAGTGGCCGTCCTGCAAAGATGACTGCAAGAGCACAACGCGGAATCCTCAATGAGGTTAAGAAGAATCCTAGAGTGTCAGCTAAAGACTTACAGAAATCTCTAGAACATACTAACATCTCTGTTGACGAGTCTACGATACATAAAACACTAAACAAGAATGGTGTTCATGGGAGGACACCACGGAAGAAGCCACTGCTGTCCAAACAAAAATGTTGCTGCACGTCTGAAGTTGGCAAAAGTGCACCTGGATGTTCCACAGCGCTACTGGCAAAATATTCTGTAGACAGATGAAGCTACAGTTGAGTTGTTTGGAAGGAACACACAACACTATGTGTGGAGGAAAAAAGGCACAGCACACCAACATCAAAACCTCATCCCAACTGTAAAGTATGGTGGAGGAGCATCATAGTTTGGTGCTGCTTTGCTGCCTCAGGGCCTGGACAGCTTACTATTATCGACAGAAAAATGAATTCAGCAAGTTTATCAAGACATTTTGCAGGAGAATGTTAGGCTATTGTCCACCAATTAAAGCTCAAAAGAAGTTGGGTGATGCAACAGGACAATGACCCAAAACACAGAAGTAAATCAACAACAGAAAGGCTTCAACAGAAAGAATACGCCTTCTGGAGTGGCCCAGCCAGAGTCCTGACCTCAACCAGATTGAGATGCTGTGGCATGACCTCGAGAGCAGTTCACACCAGACATCCCAAGAATATTGCTGAACTGAAACCGTTTTGTAAAAGAGGAATGATCCAACATTCCTCCTGACCATCGTGCAGGTCTGGTCCGCAACTACAGAAAACATTTGGTGGAGGTTATTGCTGCCAAAGGAGGGTCAGCCAGTTATTAAATCCAAGGGTTCACATACTTTTCCCACCCTGCACTGTGAATGTTTACACGGTGTGTTCAATAAAGAGATGAAAACATAGAATTGTTTGTGTGTTATTGGTTTAAGCAGACTGTGTTTGTCTATTGGTGT
>NC_060189.1:30475559-30490559 GCF_021184085.1 Oncorhynchus gorbuscha
AAGGAGAGCTGCGAATAAAAGGCAGGGACTTCTCATTTGTAAATAGAACCCTCGCTACATGGAATTAGAATGATAAAATGGGGTTCCATGTAATTAAGTTTGTGTAAGACCTGAAATCCGTGCAAATACCTTCCCGGAATTCTGAAAGGAAGCTGTCAGTTCAATTAATCTGAACATCACCCCGAGAATGTGCTGAACAAAATGAAGCCGTAGATAAAACCTGGGCTAGTATTTTGATACGTAATTCCTGTATCATTTCTGCTTCTGTGATCATTTTATTTAATCCACCACCCCCAGTTATGTGCTAAGCCATCTACAAAGAGACTGCTGGCCAGGCCACCGAAAACCTTAATCCACCATATAGCATGTGTAAAAAAGGGGAGGGGGCGGCTGGTGGGTTTTTTCTTGTGTGGCGGTGGTGGTGGTACTGGTAGTAGATGAAGGGGAGGTAAGGTGAGGGGGGGGGGGGGGCATGTGATCTCTCCTTTTTGATTCAACCATATCCAAGTGAATACATGTATATAAACAGCAGAGACTGGTGACTTCGTGCTAAACACTTTGCTGATAAAGCCGCAACATCCTGATACCTGGCGTCCAGGGATGCCACAAAGACGTGTGTGTGTGTGTGTGTGTGTGTGTGTGTGTGTGTGTGTGTGTGTGTGTGTGTGTGTGTGTGTGTGTGTGTGTGTGTGTGTGTGTGTGTGTGTGTGTGTGTGTGTGTGTGTGTGTGTGTGTGTGTGTGTGCGTGCGTGCGTGCGTGCGTGCGTGCGTGCGTGCGTGTGTGTGTGATGAGGTGTGGTAGGAGGGGGGACTGTACATAAACGGTTTTCACACTTTAGGAGTCTTAGCCGTCTTGGCTGGCGGGTGGGAAGAGGGAGACGAAGGCTTTTGAAAATGAAAGGCAGAGCGATGCTGGTGGCAGAGATAGGAGGACGTGAAGACTTGACTCACCAGTTGTTTACTTGTAAGATGGTCAGGCCTGTGTCTTGGGCTAGCTGCTTTTTCTGTTCTTCAGAAGGGTACGGGTGCTACAAGAGAAAGACAGATAGATAGACGAGATGAGTTTCTTTGCTCAAAGTGATAAACATAAATATTCCCCTACCGTATCACACTCAGAGAGAGTGAGAGCCGTGGCTGAGGATGTTGTAGCTACCCAGTCATGACTATGTACAGGTGTATTGCACTGTGTGTGTTGTGGCATAACATGTATTGTGTAAGTGAAGACTATACCTCCCATGGCCTACAACTAACCCCGCCTCTTCCTAATGTATAGACATGACATACAAAGCATACCCACGACTGTCCATACATGAACACACACACACACACACACACACATCAGTGCAAACCTGTCAAGAGGTGGTCAAACAAGTTTGTCAAAACTGCCAACTGTGATAACCTTCCTTCCTCATTCCATCCAACACACACACACTGACAAGCCTTTCAAACACACCATCCAACACACATACACTGACAAGCCTTTCAAACACACCATCCAACACACACACACACTGACAAGCCTTTCAAACACACCATCCAACACACACAGCCTCTCTTCCCCTCAATCTCCAGTGTCTTAAACTCCGTTTGCAATACAATATAGAAAATGAGTGTGTGAAGATTTGCATTGAATCCATTTATTTTCCTCGAATATCTGAAGGGAAAACATGGTACTCTGGTTTCATACAGTGGCCAGTGTAGCGCTGAGAGGAACAGAATGATAGGAAATGTCTCCCCTCTCTCTCGCTCTCCATCTCAACACCTCTACCTGCAAATGTAATTCCCAGAGTGGAGCTGTAATGATACTATTTGTGTCAGATTCAATATAGCAAACATGAGATGATATAAATGTCAGACCTTGGGCCTGTTGTGTGTGTACACTGCTGTTGCTGCTATGAAGCATGACAAAACAACAGTGATCGCTGGTGACAGATGTCTTTAAGGGCCAGATTAGAGGAAAGTGTACACGCAAACGCAACAAACGAGTCGCTATGTGTTTCATTCAGCCGCGCCGCACACACACGACACACATACATGTGTGGATGGCATGCACACACGAACACACGACAGACATACATGTTGGATGGCATGCACACACGAACACACGACAGACACACATACATATGGCATGTACATGGATGGCATGCGAACACACGACAACACACGAACACACGACACACATACATGTTGGATGGCATGCACACACGAACACACGACACACATACATGTTGGATGGCATGCACACACGAACACACGACACACATACATGTTGGATGGCATGCACACACGAACACACGACACACATACATGTTGGATGGCATGCACACACGAACACACGACACACATACATGTTGGATGGCATGCACACACGAACACACACATACATGTTGGATGGCATGCACACACGAACACACACACATACATGTTGGATGGCACACATACATGTTGGATGGCATGCACACACATACATGTTGGATGGCATGAACACACGAACACACACATACATGTTGGATGGCATGCACACACGAACACACGACACACATACATGTTGGATGGCATGCACACACGAACACTTTACCACATCTGTTGGATGGCATGCCCTCGAACACACGACACACATACATGTTGGATGGCATGCACACACGAACACACGTGACCCATCCTGGCATACCCTCTGTCCCCCTCCTCCCTCCTTTACCCTCTGTCCCCCCTCCTCCCTCCTTTACCCTCTGTCACCCCTCCTCCCTCATTACCCTCTGAACCCCCTCCTCCCTCCTTTACCCTCTGTCCCCCCCTCCCTCCTCCTTTACCCTTGTACCCTCTGCCACCCTCTGCCCCCCTCCTCCCTCCTTTACCCTCTGTCACCCCTCCTCCCTCCTTTACCCTCTGTCACCCCTCCTCCCTCCTTTACCCTCTGTCCCCCTCCTCCCTCCTTTACCCTCTGCCACCCCTCCTCCCTCCTTTACCCTCTGTCACCCCTCCTCCCTCCTTTACCCTCTGTCCCCCTCCTCCCTCCTTTACCCTCTGTCCCCCTCCTCCCTCCTTTACCCTCTGTCACCCCTCCTCCCCCTACCCCTCCCTCCTCCCTCCTTTACCCTCTGTCACCCCTCCTCCCTCCTTTACCCTCTGTCCCCCCTCCTCCCTCCTTTACCCTCTGTCCCCCTCCTCCCTCCTTTACCCTCTGTCACCCCTCCTCCCTCCTTTACCCTCTGTCCCCCCCCCCCCCTCCTCCCTCCTTTACCCTCTGTCCCCCTCCTCCCTCCTTTACCCTCTGTCACCCCTCCTCCCTCCTTTACCCTCTGTCCCCCCTCCTCCCTCCTTTACCCTCTGTCCCCCTCTCCTCCCTCCTTTACCCTCTGTCCCCCCTCCTCCCTCCTTTACCCTCTGTCCCCCTCCTCCCTCCTTTACCCTCTGTCACCCCTCCTCCCTCCTTTACCCTCTGTCACCCCTCCTCCCTCCTTTACCCTCTGTCCCCCCTCCTCCCTCCTTTACCCTCTGCCACCCCTCCTCCCTCCTTTACCCTCTGTCACCCCTCCTCCCTCCTTTTTACCCTCTGTCACCCCTCCTCCCTCCTTTACCCTCTGCCCCCCTCCTCCCTCCTTTACCCTCTGCCACCCCTCCTCCCTCCTTTACCCTCTGTCACCCCTCCTCCCTCCTTTACCCTCTGTCACCCCTCCTCCCTCCTTTACCCTCTGCCCCCCCTCCTCCCTCCTTTACCCTCTGTCACCCCCCTCCCTCCTTTACCCTCTGTCCCCCTCCTCCCTCCTTTACCCTCTGCCTCCCCTCCTCCCTCCTCCCTTACCCTCTGCCACCCTCCTCCCTCCTTTACCCTCTGTCACCCCTCCTCCCTCCTTTACCCTCTGCCTCCCCTCCTCCCTCCTTTACCCTCTGCCACCCCTCCTCCCTCCTTTACCCTCTGCCACCCCTCCTCCCTCCTTTACCCTCTGTCACCCCTCCTCCCTCCTTTACCCTCTGCCACCCCTCCTCCCTCCTTTACCCTCTGCCACCCCTCCTCCCTCCTTTACCCTCTGCCACCCCTCCTCCCTCCTTTACCCTCTCACCCCCTCCCCCTACCCTCTCCCTCCTTTACCCTCTGCCACCCTCCTCCCTCCTTTACCCTCTGCCACCCCTCCTCCCTCCTTTACCCTCTGTCACCCCTCCTCCCTCCTCCCTCTTCACCCCTCCTCCTCCCTCTCCCCACCCCTCCTCCCTCCTTTACCCTCTGCCACCCCTCCTCCCTCCTTTACCCTCTGCCTCCCCTCCTCCCTCCTTTACCCTCTGCCACCCTCCTCCCTCCTTTACCCTCTGCCACCCCTCCTCCCTCCTTTACCCTCTGCCACCCTCCTCCCTCCTTTACCCTCTGCCACCCCTCCTCCCTCCTTTACCCTCTGTCTCCCCTCCTCCCTCCTTTACCCTCTGTCACCCCTCCTCCCTCCTTTACCCTCTGCCACCCCTCCTCCCTCCTTTACCCTCTGTCACCCCTCCTCCCTCCTTTACCCTCTGTCACCCCTCCTCCCTCCTTTACCCTCTGCCACCCTCCTCCCTCCTTACCCTCTGTCACCCTCTGCCACCCCTGCCACCCCTCCCTCCTTTACCCTCTGCCACCCCTCCTCCCTCCTTTACCCTCTGCCACCCCTCCTCCCTCCTTTACCCTCTGCCACCCCTCCTCCCTCCTTTACCCTCTGCCTCCCCTCCTCCCTCCTTTATGCATGTGATAGTAACTTCTAGCAATGTCATTTTGGCCCTATCCTTTTCAATATAAAATAACTTCAAAAGATAATCATTGCTCCATTTTCTCATTTACAGCTCCAAGAATAGATCATATAACTTGTTCTATCCTAACAGTAGAACAAAAACAGTAGAACATTTCTTCAGGTAACAATGTCTGTCTCAATGTTCCCTTTTTTAATTAAATGAAAGAAGAAAAAAACATTTTAGGAATGCGCTCAATTAATAACAAACAAGGCTGGGATTGGACAAATAATGAATCAAGGCTGCAAGGAGGATTAATCTGATTCTACTTGTGTATGCAGTCCCTTTTAATATGCTAAAATCATTAACAAAGAAAGATGATAATGCTTACATAGAAATACATTGCCTGATTGCCAGGTGCTGACATTTTCTTGGCTGAAGCAGACAGTTTTTCTCTGTGTGTGTGTGTCTCCACCTTTATGAGTGTGTGTTTGGCTTTTCTCTTCTCTTCCCTGCACAACAACATGTAATAAGAGTAAGGACCTTTCCTCCCTCTCCCTCCACTCTCAGCTTCCCTGGCTTCTTCACGTTAGCAATGACCACGGCCACCATCAAAACCCACACAAACACTCTGACATGAACACACACACACACACACACACACACACACACACACACACACACACACACACACACACACACACACACACACACACACACACACACACACACACACACACACACACACACACACACACACACACACACACACACACACTAATGGGGAGCGGAGGTGAGGGGAGAGGAGCAGACAGGGCCAGATTGGAAATGGGAGTGGGTCATTTACATTGCATTAAGGCTTCCTCGGCCTCTCGGGCTCAGACCCGGTCATCAATCGCCCCACTGTCAGCCGGGCCGGGTGATAAATACAGCGGGCCGTGGCACGCCGTGGCCAGCAGCACCACATAATGAATGGTTTGAACAAACAAGAAAGATGTCTCATCAAGGAGAGTGGGGATGTTAAAGCCCCTTGCAGCAAAAAGCCCTGAGTAAGGAGATTTACTCCTAACCACATAGACACGACACAAAAAAAATCCTATTTCACTCAGCCTCCCTCCCTCCACCAGACCCCCCCAAGCCTCACACCCCCAGCCTCACACACACAGTAAACGTGTGCCTGTGTCTTACAGCTTACAGCCACCCCCCTCTCCACTCCTCCTCCACCTCACCTCACCTCACCTCCTCATCTCTCTCTCTCTCTCTCTCTCTCTCTCTCTCTCTCTCTCTCTCTCTCTCTCTCTCTCTCTCTCTCTCTCTCTCTCTCTCTCTCTCTCTCTCTCTCTCTCTCTCTCTCTCTCTCTCTCTCTCTCGTTCCCCCTGTTTCTATGAGTGAGAGTCTGCAGGCCACCCACAGCTTTACATTGTGGCAGCACTCTAAAGCATGGGGGCTCTGAATATCCCGGCCAGACAAAACGGACAGTGCTGCGGTCTAGGAGCTAATACAGGCCGGGGTGCTTTGTACACACAACCCAGAGAACCAGGCCATCATGGCAGGCTAGCGGTTAGAGGGCTACAGCAGCCGTGAAATTGGAGGAAGGGTATTTAGCCCTTTGAGCAACCTCTTCACGTTCATTTCCTCCGTAGAAAATCTAGGGCCGTAAATCACCAATGTCAAAGAAATAATATGAAAACCCGAGATAGATATACTCTGAGTGAGAGACAAATGTGTTAAGTCGAAAATAATAAATCATTCAGTGTTTTTGATTGTTGATTGTTTTTTTCTTTCCTTAAGATGTCTGTCCACCCTCAGAAGCATGAGTGTGACATGATTTCTTAATGGATGCAACAAACCAAACCCACAGAGATCAAAGAGGTTATTGAAAATCTCCCTCAGCTAGCTTTGAATGGAATCAATAGAGCGAGTTACAAACACCAAAACCAATACCCTGAAAAGGGGAATTGGCCACAGAATCTAAAGCGCTCCATCCAGTCTATAAATAATTAGGCCTAGAAATGAGCTGTGTGTTTTATTGCTCAGTACAGTGCGGGGCCGGCCTCTTGTGATCGAAACAGCTCTGTTAATTACACAAGCAACCACACTCCTCGAATTTCTACTATCTGACCCACAGATACACCCCCCAATACACACACACACACACACACACACACACACACACACACACACACACACACACACACACACACACACACACACACACACACACACACACACACACACACACACACACACACACACACACACACACACACACACACACACACACACACGTGATATAGACGTGCTGAGGTGAATGGTGTTCTACCAGACTGCAAGGTGTGTGTGTGTGTGTGTGTGTGTGTGTGTGTGTGTGTGTGTGTGTGTGTGTGTGTGTGTGTGTGTGTGTGTGTGTGTGTGTGTGTGTGTGTGTGTGTGTGTGTGTGTGTGTGTGTGTGTGTGTGTGTGTGTGTGTGATGGCTCTGTTGGCTAGATTAAGGGTGTGATGCTCTCTGTGCTCTCTGATAGTGCTGAATGTAATAGCCCCTGCGGTTGCAGCACATTACCAGCTGAGCTAGGCTTCCATCATTCCTCCCTACACACTCGTCCTTTAGCCCCAGAGAATACCCTGCCAGACCAGCTTTTCCACCTTACCCTACCTCCACTAGACCACTCTTACCCTTATCCCATATCCATCAATTCCTACTGCATCCCCATCCATTCAAATCTACTGTCTGTCTTGCTATGGATCAAATTCATATAAATATACAGTGGCCATTCCTACAACCCTCCCTAATGTGACTGTCCAGCCATTACCCCCCCCCCCCCATCCCAACTTCATCTCACCCCCACCCCTTCACCCTGAGCCTACTGATGGATGACATCATCAGTGGCAGGGCCAGTGTGGTATGAATTATAGTCCCAGGCCACAGGGTTACGGTGTCCTGCAAATCCATTCCATGCTAATGACTCCCTCCCTCCCAGGAAATCACAGGCCATTGGCTGTTTACCCCCAACGCCATGGCAACACACCACCGACCGACCTCCCATTTGTTTTGTTTTCCTCCCTTGTGTTGATTGGTGTAATTTGGTCCCACCGATGTCGCTATAGGCTTATTAAAACCATATATCCTTTCGATCTTTATTTCAACAATATTTAATAAAGACGCCACTTAGCAAACCGACATGATAATTGTTTGAGTGTCAAATATGTTTGACAGTATTGCTTATTGTGTTGATGGGACCGCATTGTGTTACTTGGATCTTCGATTTCTGCTTTATGCAGCAATGTATTCATCAAATGTAGGATTTCAGATATTTTCCAAATTGATTGCAATCTTATTTGTTTTTTATTCAAAGTGACTAGCAGGGATAATAATTATACTCACTGTCTAAATAAAAAGAAGAAAATGAAGGCATGACATTTTAATATGTACTCTGCATAGAGTTGGAGTGAGATTGGCACATTTGAATATGTACTCTGCATAGAGTTGGAGTGAGATTGGCACATTTTAATATGTACTCTGCATAGAGTTGGAGTAAGATTGGCACATTTGAATATGTACTCTGCATAGAGTTGGAGTAAGATTGGCACATTTGAATATGTACTCTGCATAGAGTTGGGGTAAGATTGGCACATTTGAATATGTACTCTGCATAGAGTTGGAGTAAGATTGGCACATTTTAATATGTACTCTGCATAGAGTTGGAGTGAGATTGGCACATTTTAATATGTACTCTGCATAGAGTTGGAGTAATATTGGCACATTTGAATATGTACTCTGCATAGAGTTGGAGTAAGATTGGCACATTTGAATATGTACTCTGCATAGAGTTGGGGTAAGATTGGCACATTTGAATATGTACTCTGCATAGAGTTGGAGTAAGATTGGCACATTTGAATATGTACTCTGCATAGAGTTGGAGTAAGATTGGCACATTTGAATATGTACTCTGCATAGAGTTGGGGTAAGATTGGCACATTTGAATATGTACTCTGCATAGAGTTGGATTGTGATTGGCACATTTGAATATGTACTCTGCATAGAGTTGGAGTAAGATTGGCACATTTGAATATGTACTCTGCATAGAGTTGGAGTAAGATTGGCACATTTGAATATGTACTCTGCATAGAGTTGGAGTAAGATTGGCACATTTTAATATGTACTCTGCATAGAGTTGGAGTAAGATTGGCACATTTTAAATATAAATATGCCATTGTTAATATTATAACAGTTCTGAATGAGATTGAGGCATTTATTATAGATCAAAAAGATATGCCATACATATATCCAATTAGACCTTTTGAAGTTATCCCTCGTGATTTGATTACTGTGCACGGCACGATGGTTCTTTACATTTCATAATGAAAGTCCTTTTCCTTGAATTGTTGTCAGTCTGACAACGTCAAATGGGCTGACAATTGACAATCTTAGACTGTAGCTATTTCATTATAATCAATGAACATTTGACTGCTGAAACGTAGGCCCATATATTTAGAAACCTTGCTTGCTGTTGAAGCTCAAAGACAAGGTTTTTGTACGCTGTGTATTCCTATCCTCCTCTCCCTCGCTGTGTGTGTGTGTGTCTTTGTGTGTGTGTGTGTGTGTGTCTTTGTGTGTGTGTTCTTGGGTGGGTGGAGGGGTTTGGAGGGGGGTTAGGTTCGTGTTTGTTTTATTTTCCTGGGGACTAAGCTGCTTCCTGACAACAGGGAGAAAACAGGCAAGAATGCCACATGACTCAATGACTCAACCTCTGTTGCTTTCAACTGCCTGAGACTGTGCCAGACACACACACACATGTGCACGCACACACACACATGTGCACGCACACACACACTCACACATGTGCACGCACACACACACACACACACACATGTGCACGCACACACACGTATGTGTACGCATACACACACACATGTGCACGCACACACACACACATGTGAACGCACACACACACACATGTGCACGCACACACACACTCACACGTGCGTGCGCGCACACACACACACACACACACACACACACACACACACACACACACACACACACACACACACACACACACACACACACACACACACACACACACACACACACACACACACACACACACACAATAACACCTAGACTGTTCTCTGAAATAACATTTACATTTACATTTAAGTCATTTAGCAGACGCTCTTATCCAGAGCGACTTACAAATTGGTGCATTCACCTTATGACATCCAGTGGAACAGTCACTTTACAATAGTGCATCTAAATCTTAAAGGGGGGGGTGAGAGGGATTACTTATCCTATCCTAGGTATTCCTTAAAAAGGTGGGGTTTCAGGTGTCTCCGGAAGGTGGTGATTGACTCCGCTGTCCTGGCGTCGTGAGGGAGTTATCATGTCATAGACATCAAAGTGGTGGCCAGGCAGCCCTATTGTGGAGCATTAGGTTGGCTGCCAGGGCTCAGTATAGTAGTACTGCCTGCTGCAGCAGTATTATGGCAGCAGCCCCAGCCCCCCCAACTCAGCTCAACAATCGCTGGCTGGCCTCCTGCATGGGGCTCCTGGCCCCCAGCCAGTCAGACTGTTTGCTCTACACCATTCATTTATGTTCATTGGAGATGGTGCAAGAGCCTGCCAAGCAAACTGTTGCCCCTGTGAAGGAGGGAGGCGAACTGGCAAATGAGGAGGTGTGGGAGTGGGAGGGAGGGAGGGGGGGGGCATCTCTAGAGGATATGCGAGATCTGGGCTTAAATGTCCATGAGGCTATAAACCAATCACTCCCACACTCTCCCAGAGCAAAAGCAAGCGCAAGGGCTGAGGCTCATGGGTAACGGCCTACACCCAGCAACCAATCAGAGGAGAGAGATGTTTACGGTGAACTGAACTGTATGTCTCCTGGTGTATTACTTTTGATAACATCCTTATTGTCAACTATCTAACAAAATATCCACAGTGGGGAAGGTAGAGCTTGGTGTTACCACAGCCTTGTACTGTTTATGGTGAGCAGGTGGATGAAGTGGTTTGGGAGACCCTCATGTGAGTGTGTGTGTGTTGTTTTCCCGTCTCTGGTCTCAGATGTGGCCCACAGCCATAGAGATGGGACTGTTTAATCATCAGATCAAGTTCATGGCTTCTCTTTCTACCACACGGCCACCCCACCGCTTCCAAGGGGAGGAATATGATCCCCTTATCCTTACAGAGGGTACCTGGTCTCTTTCTCTCCCCTTCTCTCTCTCTCTCTCTCTCTCTCTCTCTCTCTCTCTCTCTCTCTCTCTCTCTCTCTCTCTCTCTCTCCCTTCTATCTCCCTCTCTACCCCCTTCTCTCTCTCTCTCTCTCTCTCTCTCTCTCTCTCTCTCTCTCTCCCTCTCTCCCCCTCTCTCTCTCTCTCTCTCTCTCTCTCTCTCTCTCTCTCTCTCTCTCTCTCTCTCTCTCTCTCTCTCTCTCCTTCTCGCTCTCTCTCTCTCTCTCTCTCTCTCTCTCCTCTCTCTCTCTCTCTCTCTCTCTCTCTCTCTCTCTCTCTCTCTCTCTCTCTCTCTCTCTCTCCCCTCTCTCTCTCTCTCTCTCTCTCTCTCTCTCTCTCTCTCTCTCTCTCTCTCTCTCTCTCTCTCTCTCTCTCTCTCTCTCTCTCTCTCTCTCTCTCTCTCTCTCTCTCTCTCTCTCTCTCTCTCTCTCTCTCTCTCTCTCTCTCTCTCTCTCTCTCTCTCTGTCTCTCTCTCTCTCTCTCTCTCTCTCTCTCTCTCTCTCTCTCTCTCTCTCTCTCTCTCTCTCTCTCTCTCTCTCTCTCTCTCTCTCTCTCTCTCTCTCTCTCTCTCTCTCTGTCTCTCTCTCTCTCTCTCTCTCTCTCTCTCTCTCTCTCTCTGTCTCTCTCTCTGTCTATCTCTCTCTCTCTCTCTCTCTCTCTCTCTCTCTCTCTCTCTCTCTCTCTCTCTCTCTCTCTCTCTCTCTCTCTCTCTCTCTCTCTCTCTCTCTCTCTCTCTGTCTCTCTCTCTCTCTCTCTCTCTCTCTCTCTCTCTCTCTCCTCTCTCTCTCCTTCTATCTCCCTCTCTCTCTCTCTCTGTCCTCTATCTCTCTCTCTCTCTCTCTCTCTCTCTCTCTCTCTCTCTCTCTCTCTCTCTCTCTCTCTCTCTCCCCTTCTATCTCTCTCTCCTCTCTCCCTCTCTCTCCCCTTCTCTCTCTCTCTCTCTCTCTCTCTCTCTCTCTCTCTCCCCCCTCTCTCTCTCTCTCTCTCTCTCTCTCTCTCTCTCTCTCTCTCTCTCTCTCTCTCTCTCTCTCTCTCTCTCTCTCTCTCTCTCTCCCTCTCTCTCCCATTCTCTCTCTCTCTCTCCCCCTTCTCTCTCTCTCCCTCTCTCCCCTTCTCTCTCTGTCTCTCTCTCCCCCTTCTCTCTCTGTCTCTCTCTCTTCCCCTCTCTCTCTCTCTCTCTCTCTCTCTCTCTCTCTCTCTCTCTCTCTCTCTCTCTCTCCTCTCTCCCCCCTTCTCTTTCTCTCTCTCTCTCTCCCTTCTCTCTCTCTCTCTCTCCCCCTTCTCTCTCTCTCCCTTCTCGCTCTCTTAAACGTTAACACTTGTACTGCCCCGCGAAAACTTTTATCAATGGCTTTACATGGCAAAAGTTAATTTTCAGTCCTTTTTAATAAAATATAAATAATAATAATGTGTTTCTATTGTGTTGAATTGCAAGAGGGATTTTGTAAAGACTGTACCAGTATTCCAGTACAGCAAGAGCAGTCATATTTGGTGTTGCACAGCTTGCAGCGGGTGGTGTGAAGTAATTCATGCATACTCTTTGAAAGTGACTTTTAGGGTCTATAAGGTAGTCATTAGTGGGCTGGTACGGTCACCTAGGGCCAGTGAAAAAGGAGAGTGCCCATCCCCCTGGCCCATCATTCAGGACCCCCCATTCCACACCACTTGCCACTATTGCCTGTCATAAAGACATTGGGAGCCGCTGCTTACACGCTAAACGGCCCAGTCCACTGCTAGCTGGATAAACACCGACACCAGTTTAATGACCTGAGCACACATTGTAAAGTGGCGGCAGGTTACATTTTTAAAAAGCAGGGAATCGGTGAGCAGGCTAACAGGCTAGCAGGCTAGCAGGCTAACAACCTGGGTCGAAGCTTCCAAGGTCTAAAGACATAGGAGGAAGAATTTGGGCCTAAACGTTCTCACGTTAACTTAATGGTGTCCAGATCCACCTGGCTATTGTAGCCAAACGGTGAAGGGGAGAAAGAATCTGTTCTAGCCTCCGGCAAGGATAAAGGAAAGACAAAGATGGCCCTATAGAAATACTGAATCCTTCACATTGTAAGAGACCGGCTTAACTCTTCATGTGCTGCTAGAGTGGCACACGCCTTTTCTAACTTGGATCTTTCTCTGGGAGACTGAAAATTCTTACAGCACTAGTACAGCTGGGCCTTGTAAGTCACAAACCCTACATGTCCCATGTATTACACCATTAGGCATCTAACTACCTCCGAACAAACCCTACATGTCCCATGTATTACACCATTATGCATCTAACTACCTCCGAACAAACCCTACATGTCCCATGTATTACACCATTAGGCATCTAACTACCTCTGAACAAACCCTACATGTCCCATGTATTACACCATTAGGCATCTAACTACCTCCGAACAAACCCTACATGTCCCAAACCCTAACATGAACAAACCCTACATGTATTACACCATTAGGGATCTAACTACCTCTGAACAAACCCTACATGTCCCATGTATTACACCATTAGGCATCTAACTACCTCTGAACAAACCCTACATGTCCCATGTATTACACCATTAGGGATCTAACTACCTCCGAACAAACCCTACATGTCCCATGTATTACACCATTAGGGATCTAACTACCTCCGAACAAACCCTACATGTCCCATGTATTACACCATTAGGATCTAACTACCTCCGAACAAACCCTACATGTCCCATGTATTACACCATTAGGGATCTAACTACCTCCGAACAAACCCTGCTCCATTATCTATCTCCCCCACCGTCCCTCTCCCCAGGGCCTGAACTTCCCTGCTCCATACTTTAATATATTTAGTCTGCGTGAAACAGGACAAGGTTATTACACGCTGAGTGTCCCAGGAATCTCTGTGCTCCTCCAAGGGGCTTCTGGGTAAGTCAAGAGTTACAGGGTCAAGCGACAGGGGTACAGTGCTGGGCATACTTCACTTCCTAGACTCTCATGGTCTGTTGTGAATGACTCTGAGTATTTACATAGTTTGTCTATGTTTCCTCCTTCTCTGTTGTGTCCTCTAAACATTGTTTAACTTTCACAAGAAGAAGTATAGTGGGATTTTATCTTGGAGCAGTGGCACAGGTTTTTTTTAACCTTTATTTAACTAGGCAAGTCAGTTAAGAACAAATTCTTATTTTCAATGACGGCCTAGGAACAGTGGGTTAACTGCCTGTTCAGGGGCAGAACGACAGATTTGTACCTTGTAGGCTCGGGGATTTGAACTTGCAACCTATCGGTTACTAGCCCAACACTCTAACCACTAGGCTAGCCTGCCGCCCCAGTTTCATTTGTAGGGGCGGGGGTGGGGGGGTGAGAGAAAGCGTTTTGTTCCCCTATGCTTAGATGAGGTCCTGAAAGTGGCCCTTGATGGACTCTCCTTCCACTTGAGTATTAAATGAAGTATTTAAGTATTCATACACAACCAGGACGTCTCCTTTCTGTCTCTCAGAAAGACACTCCACATTGGCCTCAGAAATGGCCACTACGTTATGCTATAATAGCCTGCCCTACGACACAACGACAACAGCAGAGTAACCACTTAGTGGAGGCTAACAAAAACCCACAGGGCAGGTATGTAATGTCAAGCCTATTTGGAGATGTTATAGCACATTTGTAATGTCAATTCATTTGTTTTTTGGGAGGTTCAAATATCAAAGCAGGATAACATTTGTCCATTACAGGGGGTGAAGGGGTTGAGGAGCTGCTTTCAGAAACAGCTGCAGGGGACATTTCCTGTTTGCTAATGACTCTAAATGTGTTCAAGACAACCATGTCAAGTCTTTGTTTCTCTGAATGGCCTGAACACTGCTGGGGTGAGGAGTAGCAGTTGTCTTAACACTGACAGACAGACAGACAGACGGATGGACAGACAGACGGCCATACATTCAGACACTCAGGCTTAGGCCCCATTCAAGGACGTGCTGAGAGCGAACCACAAGTGTATTCATCTGAAATCACAGGCACTTTGAGCGACTCAGGTGAAACCAAGACAGCCAAGCCCTGATCAGTCACCATACCTGTTGTGTCTGTTTAGGTTGCAGGATGCCATTTCAGCCTTTCA
>NC_060189.1:30493059-30530559 GCF_021184085.1 Oncorhynchus gorbuscha
GTACTGTGGAATAATTAATGAGTCAATTGAGCTGTGAAGAGAGAGAAGACTTTGACCAGCAGGGGCAGGGGATTTGATTAAGCTATAGAAATGCCTCCAGTACAGTACTGACTGTAGCTCCACTACCTATTCTTCCAATGAAGAGGGGGCATCCAAAGCACGACCACCACCCCAAACCTGGACTTCCAATATGGGAACTCCGCTTTTCTACTCTCTCCACCTAACTGGTGTTTTCTACCATTCCAGTCCTACTCCACCCATCCCCATCCTCCTCTCCTCTCCTCTCCTCTCCTCTCCTCTCCTCTCCTCTCCTCTCCTCTCCTCTCCTCTCCTCTCCTCTCCTCTCCTCTCCTCTCCTCTCCTCTCCTCTCCTCTCCTCTCCTCTCCTCTCCTCATCCCAGCCCCTCCTGATGGCAGGATCAGGGGCCTGACTAGCTGACCTGTCTGGTGATTGATGATAATGTCTCAGGAAGTCATTTTCCCCCACAGAGCCCTGCCTGCCGCCCTGCTGCCTTTCACCAGGCAGGCTGAACCACTACAGAGGTGACCCAGCCCATCACAGACACAGACACAGACACACAGGCCCACTTTCAACTTTCCGCCTGAACAGGTCCGCCTGCCCCCCCCCCCCCCCCGGTGGAGGACAAAGGGTGTAGTCAATACCAGGATCAACAGTGGAATAGGTGGGGTCTGATGTTAGCGTCCATAAGAAAGCTCATCCATGGAGGATGACACTGGTGGATGAAGGATAGTAGATTGTGGATGGGCTTTGGGATGAGAGTCGAAGGGAGAAGGCCTCATCTGCCTGACCATCTTGTTGTTAAAATCAACAGTGGACATCTTGAACCGGACCAGGTGGGTGATGGCCCTGGCCCCTAACTGAGGATGGTTCCATTACTGTCAGTGGTTACCAGGTCCATTATGGCAATTAGGAGCCCTTCTAACACTAGGAATCCCTCTGCCTGCGCTGCAATTGCTAACATCTGCTAACAGCAGCCTCCTTCTATGTTCGGTACAGTTTTCTTTGCTTAAACACACATCTTTTTACAGTCCCCGTTGTATTTTTCTTCTTTCTCCACGGCGCACTCAACTTTTATTTACTTAATTCCACTCAAATTGTGCCTTAAAGAGATCCCTCTCGGTTTGAATCCAAATAACTTGACCCGTGAAGAGAGAGAGAGAGAGAGAGAGGTGCTTTTCCATAGGCTCCATTACTTTTCATATGGTAGCAGGAGGAGAAAGAGGGGAGGGAGGGGAAATGGCGTGGAGATAATCAATGGAAGAAGGACCGTTAGCCTATTCATCTCCCCCAAACGATTGTGGGTTAATACACACTGTTGCATAGGCAAACAGGGCTGTGTGGCGAGCACATCTGTCTGCCTGGATGGGCTACTTAATGAAACAAGGCGGCCTCTGGGTGCAGAGATGAATGGCTTTCCTACAACGAAAATGGACTCTTCTAACAGTGGCTGAATCCCAGGCTGAGATGCAGGTCCAGATGACACGGCTCTATACATTCAATACAGTGGAGACTCTAGCCTGTGTCCCTGAGAGACAGGCTTTAACAAAGAGGGTGCCAGGTAGGAGAGAGGACATGGCCACCAGAGCAGCTCCCCACGGTGATCATATCAGGGATCCCCTAATGCGAACAAGAGTTTGACTGATCTGGGAGAGAAAGAAGAGAGTGAGAGAGAGAAAAAGGAGACGTACAGTAGAGAGATAAAGAGAGAGAGGGAGGGAGGGAGGGGCTGAGCCACCTGGGGCTGATGAGTGGGACTTGATGTGTGTGTGCGTTTGTGTGTGTGTTGTGGCTACCACTGTGTGTTTGTGTGTGTGTGTGTGTGTCTGTGGTGACCCCTGGTCAGGGAGTCTTGTAACAGGAGCTCACCTCCGGTTCTCCTCTCTCCTCTCAGTGTGCTGAACAGGCACCTGAAGACAGGATTAGCCATTGTGACCCAGCCCCAAAGGTAACAGAGATGCACCACCGGGGACGGGCCTGAAACACACACTCCCACGTGCTGCAGGCAGGACCCAGCCAGATAGGCAGGACGACAGGATGACAGAGGGGAAGGAAGGAGGAGAGGGGAGGATTTGAGATAGGGGGGATGGAAATACAAACACAGCAGGACACTAACAAGGGGAAGATAGTAGGTATAGTATAGTGGGGTATCAGCCTGGGTTTGCTTAAGATGTTGTCGTTAAGGTTTTTGTCACAGGGGAAAACACAAAAGCAGTATATAAGAAGGCGCCCTGGGGTGGCCGAGATCCTGCCTGTGTGGAAATTGATGCCTGTCACTGTGTCTATGATTCACCCCTGCCAATGTGTGTGTGTGTGTGTGTGTGTGTGTGTGTGTGTGTGTGTGTGTGTGTGTGTGTGTGTGTGTGTGTGTGTGTGTGTGTGTGTGTGTGTGTGTGTGTGTGTGTGTGTGTGTGTGTGTGTGTGTGTGTGTGTGTGTGTGTGTGTGTGTGTGTGTGTGTGTGTGCTCTGCTGTGACGAATGAGCGCCACTTAATTTGCTCCTGATTATGCGGGTTGCTGGTCCTCTAAACCTCTTTGAACTTGTAATTGCCGCTGGTTTCAATAATGAACATTAAGGAAGGATTCAGAAAAGTGTGGATAATTACAGGTTTCCCCCCCCTTTTTGACTTCTTCATGCTGGATAAGGAAGATGAGGTTAAGGAGGAGGAGGCGGAAGAGGTATAGGAAGAGAAACAAGGAGAGAGGAGGAGGTGCAGGGTTGCGAGGCATGTGGTGTCGCGCCAGGCTCTCTTTATCTAAATAATTGTACAAGCTCGGTTTATGAGCTTTAGCAAGAGGGTCCAGCCCTGGGGATACGGGGGTACTAGCTCGCTCTCCCCCTCAATCAATATTCACACAGATTCCCATCTGGAGCCAAGGCCTGTTCTACTTAGATTTGGATTTATTTCCTTATTTTTATTAGATTTGCTTGCCTTCTTTCCTCAAATCTCTTTTTTTCTTGGGTATCTGGGCTATTTTCTGATACAGCAGGTGGCAGGGCTCTGTATCGTATGCGCTCATCTGTGTAGACTTACATGATTTTAGGAGATGAACTAGGCCTGCTAGATAACAGATACATGGCTATATCTACACACGCTCAGATTCACATGGCCTTATGGAGCTATAGATGGACCAATCCATTGTGGGTAAAGGGGGTGACACATGGGGATAGGCTATACAAATCTGTCCAAAAAAAGTGTCCGAGGGAGGAAACCGCAAACAAATTGACCCACTCACTCCATCCTCCACATAGATTGTACATTGGCGGATATGAAACTGCGGTGTCAAAGCGAGCCGTATTATTGAATGGAAAAGATGAAGAGGGGAGGAGCGAGAGGGGAGTTGAGGTGAGAACAAGAGGCTCCCAGTTATGAGGACCCCACTGTGAAGGAATCCCCTGCCTGGAATAAGCACACAGCAAAACAAAAGCAATGGAGGAGGGGAGGGAGGGAAGGGGAGGTGGAAGAAAGGAAAATCACACAACAAAATCTCAGGAGTGGGATTTGGTAGACTCAGGGTCCCATGACAAACCAAACCGAGGAACAGCACCAGGTCTGTTTTTGATTTCTGCCCGATGCCTCCATCCTTTAACCTCACCCTCCTCACCTATTTGTGCTTCTCCTTTTCCTGCATTTCCTGGTGTGAGATAAATACCAAGGGGGGGGGGTGATGGGCTGCTCTGAGGCCTGCAGCTTAGAGGGAGAAAAACTACAGTATCTCATTTAGCTGGTCACCACCAACACATCACAGGCCCAATGATTCAACTGACCAAGGGGGATATCGATAGAGTGCAGGGGGCTTTTCCCCATTTTTCCATTTTCCCACCACCCCCTCTGGCTTGGTAAATTGCATGGCTCAGAGGAAAATGTGATAGGGGAGAGGGAAGACAATGTGAGGTTGGGAGAATGAGAGGTCTGACAAAATTACTCTGAGAAGATTCAGAAGCCTCGAACCCATTCCTCTAACACAGTCTGCAATGGAGAAGATAACCACATCAAAGAAGGACAAGGAAAACCTCAGATAATCTGGGCCTCTCCATCTGTAACCGTGCCTGTCCTGGTTTTGAGTTTTCCCACCATTGGGGCACCACATACAGTAGCGCAGACTGCCCTCCTTCCTCCTTCCAAGTCCATTACATCATTCACCTCTTTTCACCAAAAGAGTAAGCTAGCCCTGGCCTTAGCCAATGGATCAATGTTATGACTGCAGCAGTGGGTTAGGCCAGTGGGTGGGAGGGAGGCGCAAGGGTCGAGGGGGTAGCTGAGGCTTGTTTTTGCTGGTGTGAGGCCTTAGAGGAGGCAAGAGGAATCTCCAGCTATGAAGCAGTAGTTTATAAATCCTTCACTCCTCAGCTCTCCTCTGTTTGTCTTCTGCTCAGGTCAGGGCATGTGCAGTAACCTCGACGGGGTATGGGCCCCTGGTCTTGCACAAAGTGGCCCCTAGCACTGTAGACACCCATCTGAATGTGCTTAAGATAGTCCCTGGCTTCTCTTGAAGAGATAAATATTAACTAAAGATGCACTGAACTAACTAGCTTTATGTCACAAATCGGGGCATTTCTGAGACAATTCAAGCTTTCGGTGGCTGTAAACATCAGTGGTAACATACATGCATGGGCCTCTTGCAATTGCACTTGTTTTCCTTTTGTTGTTGTTTTGGGGTGTTTGTTTTTACTTTTTGGGAGAACATGTTGAGGGTTGCTCTTTTTTTGTTGTTGGCAGGCGCTGCAGAGTTTCACATGGCTTAATCCCCTCCTAACAGCGTCAACAACGTGTTGTAAACATCCCCTTAGCGAAAGCACTCATTTCTGCTACTTCATTAAACAAGGAGCGTTAAGGCACGAACAGCAGGCCTGAGCATTAACAACAGGGAGGGAGGGAGAGGAGCGGAGGAGAGAAGGTACAAGAGGCTGCCTGTTAATAACAGGTAGGGTAAAGGAATAAATAGCACACAACACTGTTTATCTAGAGAGACAATAAGGATCTATGTGAGACATTGACACAGATATACAGTAGGTGTGTAACAACTGCAAGAGAGCTGTGCTGTATTCTGTATTCTCTATCAGTGCCACCCTAGATTGGGATCTGTGAAGTGGAACTATGACTGATCTAGATTAAGGAGGCCAAGTGAAAATGTCTAATGTTCTCGCGTGAAACAAGTCACGGCTATTACCCCCTAATGCTCGACTAAACCTGTGGAGCAACCAGCCAGCCAGACTACATGGCTGTGCGTACTGTAAACAAAGCTTTGTCAATCACGACACACCAACACCACTGGGCATTGCTGTAAAAAGGCTCCGACATGAAACAACCAAAGGTTGATGTGGCTTTGTCATATAATTATACGGCCCAGAGTCACTGGATACCGCCTTCTAAACTTTCAGGGAGTTTTTTTCTTCTCTCTCTGTCGTGTACGAAAAAAAATGTCTCGCTCGTTCTTGTAAAACCCTGGTAGACAAAAAGTGTTTCCTATAGTTGAAATGAAAACATTTGTTAGGGTCCAGTTTTTTGGTTGTCATGGTTTTACCTTCTAGTGGAAGGTTTAGTTGTATGTCTTTGTCAATGAGGACTGACTGACGGTACAGCGGCTTCCCAGCTTCACTTGGCCCATGTGAGAACCAGGCTAGCGAGGAACAGATGGTAGACCGAGCTGAAGTGACTTGTGTCCTCGTTCCAGGGTCGCTGAGCTGAGCAGCATTAGTTAGAGGAACAAACTGTGGAACCAAAGGCCCCGCCCCACCATACCTGAAGCTCCCCTTCACTCATTATCCTTGACTTCAGTGACTTGACCAAAACACAGCCACTCTCCTCTTTCCTGATGTATTATCGCTTCACTTTGGTTTGTAAACTTCAGATAGAGACTCCATATATATACACTTAATATGGCAACTCAAGCTTTCTTATAGGCGTATAAGCCTGGGGTCATGTGGTATGTGTAAGCATACACACACACACAAGGTTATGCAGTGGCGGTGAACCAAACTGTTACCTGGGTTGCCTCGGCTGACTGGCGAGCTGACTTCTTGGCTCCGAGGCAAATGAGCACATGACAAATTAGTGTGTGGGCCTCCTTCAGCCCTGAACCTCCGTGACCCCTTAGGAACCTCATCAACCCCCCTTTCTCCCCTACACCCCCTTCTGAACCTCACAAAACACAAAACAAGAGAAAATGAAACCACTACCTTCGCACTGAATACCCAGAGTCGTACAAAACATACTCTTTATCTCCTATAAACATACACAAATCGTGGAATAAAAATACATTGTGTAGGCAGCAAAAATATGGTATAAACAGTTTTAAAAACAGTGCTGTAAAATGAGAACAGTTGTGTATTTCAAACTGCTTGCAGATGTGGGATATACCAGTGAAATGACTCTGGTGGTGGCCCTAACAATACACATGGATTAGAAGGACTCAAACAGACAAACAGACATACAGACAGGGGACACTACAGAGAGAGATGTTTAGTCTGCTCAAACACAACCGGCTGGCCCTCTCTTTTCGAAGGCAGACTAGTGCACTTGTTTATCGTTTGGGACAAACACCGGTTACCAAGCTTGGCCAACTCTTCCAAGCCCATGACTCCAGAATGACCTAGCTAGCCAGGCTCTTTTATGTCCCTCTCTCACTCTAAAGGGCTGGTTCACAGAGCCACTCCCATCGGGGCTCGACCTGGAGAAGACACCCGGTCGCCATGGAGACTAATGCTCGGTTGAGGGGGAGATTATTCTGTGATCATTTGCTAGGGATGCTTGTGGTGCTGATGTGATGCACTACTTATCATCTCATCACGTTATCACTAATCATCACATCACTACTCATCACGTCATCACTACTCATCTACTCATCACGTCATCACTAGTAATTTACTCATCACATCATATCTACTCATCACGTTATCACTACTCATCTACTCATCCTAAGATCCAAGATGGCGTAGCAGTCAGACGTCTTTGTCCGTCTTTGTCCTGTCGTGTCCGTTGTATATAGCGTTTTTTTACATATTTTTCTTCGCATATCTTTTAAAATATTTTGCTAAACCTCAACATCTAAATACTCTCCTGCAACCCACCTCACCCAATGTAGCGTGGATCTGCTTTTTCCCCCCTAAAGTATCTATATTTACTTCGGATCTGGAATCCCTCAACTGAAGCTAGCCAGCTAACTACCAGCTATCAGTCAGCAAACCATTGCTAGCGGTCATCAGCTAACCTTCAGCTCGAATAGCTCTCGTCAGTTCGAACAACGTGACTCTAACCAGAGCATACCGGACCTATTATTTTTATCCCCGGATTCCCACCGCAAACTGAACTTTTTCATCTGGATCAACAACAGATGGCAGGGTAGCCTAGTGGTTAGAGCGTTGGGCTAGTAACCGGAAGGTTGCAAGTTCAAATCCCCGAGCTGACAAGGTACAAATCTATCGTTCTGCCCCTGAACAGGCAGTTAACCCACTGTTCCTAGGCCGTCATTGAAAATAAGATTTGCTCTTAACTGACTTGCCTAGTTAAATAAAGGTGAAAAAAAGATCCCCTACGACTGGAATTTCGACATAGGATTCCAACAGGCCCCTCAGGCGCGACGCCCACTGAAGGACTATTATGCTAACCAGCTAGCTACCTAGAGCTACTTGGAACCCTACTAATTCCACGACCGGTCTATCGACGTCACCGCATGAAGAGGCAAAAACAGACTTAACACCATCGCGACGTCTACTAACTGCTAGCTTGTTTAGCCCCGGTCTGCTAACTGCTAGCTTATTTAGCCCCGGCCTACTAACAGCTAGCTTGTTAGCACAGGCCTGCTAACTGTCTGAATCGCCGTGTCCCCAGCCAGCCCAACCACTCACTGGACCCATATTTATTTTCAATCTCTTTTCGATTTTTAATTCGATTATACCTTCCGGTAACCTGCCTCACCCAATGTGATACGGAATTGCTATTATTTTTAAGTTTTGAAAACATTCAAGAACCTCCAGAAGCTAACCAGCTAATTAGCTACAAGCTGTTTAGTCATTGTTAGCCACTGCTAGCGGCTTTTACCTTCTGCACAGCCAGCCCTGTTTTTAGCCTGGATAATACTTGCCAGTCTACCAGTATCGAACTGTCTCTCCACAACAAAGCCAGATTCCTGCTGTAATCCCTGGACAACTACTTCTGATCTTCACAGCTAGCTTGCACCCAGTACCGAAGCTATCCCCGAGGCCCACCTACCGGCCTACTCAGCTGTTCACCTGAACCGCACTCATATTCGGCTAGAGCCCAATACTCTTGCTGCAACAAAGCTCCAGCAGGTGTATCTCACTGATCATCCCTAAAGCCAACACCTCATTTGGCCACCTTTCCTTCCAGTTCTCTGCTGCCTGCGACTGGAATGAATTGCAAAAATCTCAGAAGTTGGTGACTTTTATCTCCCTCACCAACTTTATTAAACATCTGCTATCTGAGCAGCTAAACGATCGCTGCAGCTGTACATAGTCCATCGGTATATAGGCCACCCAATTTATCTACCTCATCCCCACACTGTTTTTATTTTATTTACTTTTCTGCTCTTTTGAACACCAGTATCTCTACCTGCACATGTTAATCTGATCATTTATCACTCCAGTGTTAATCTGCTAAATTGTAATTATTCACTCCTATGGCCTATTTATTGCCTACCTCCTCATGCCTTTTGCACACAATGTATATAGATTTTTTTTCATACTATGTTACTGACTTGTTTATTGTTTACTCCATGTGTAACTCTGTGTTGTTGTCTGTTCACACTGCTATGCTTTATCTTGGCCAGGTCACAGTTGCAAATGAGAACTTGTTCTCAACTAGCCTACCTGGTTAAATAAAGGTGAAATACTACTCATCTACTCATTATCTACTCATCACGTCATCACTACTCATCTACTCATCACGTTATCACTACTCATCTACTTATTATCTACTCATCACTACCCATCTACTCATCACGTCATATCTACTCATCACGTTACCACAACTCATCTACTCATCACATCATCATTACTCATCACATTAATACTACTCATCTACTCATCACTAATAATCTACTCATCATCTTCTCATCACGTTATCATGAATCATTTACTCATCACGCTATCACTAATCCTCTACTCATCACTTTATCACTAATCATCTACTCATCACGTTATCACTAATCATCTACTCATTATGTTATCATTACTCATCTGGTCATCTACTCATCACGTTATCACTAATCATCTACTCATCATGTCATCACTAATCATCTACTCATCACGTCATCACTAATCATCTACTCATCATGTCATCACTAATCATCTACTCATCACGTCATCACTAATCATCTACTCATCACGTTATCACTAATCATCTACTCATCATGTCATCACTAATCATCTACTCATCATGTCATCACTAATCATCTACTCATCATGTCATCACTAATCATCTACTCATCACGTCATCACTAATCATCTACTCATCATGTCATCACTAATCATCTACTCATCACGTCATCACTAATCATCTACTCATCACGTCATCACTAATCATCTACTCATCATGTCATCACTAATCATCTACTCATCATGTCATCACTAATCATCTACTCATCACGTCATCACTAATCATCTACTCATCACGTCATCACTAATCATCTACTCATCTACTCATCACTAATCATCTACTCATCACGTCATCACTAATCATCTACTCATCACGTCATCACTAATCATCTACTCATCTACTCATCACGTTATCACTACTCATCATGTTATCACTACTCATCACATGATCACTAATCATCTACTCATCACGTCATCACTAATCATCTACTCATCACGTCATCACTAATCATCTACTCATCTACTCATCACGTCATCACTAATCATCTACTCATCACGTCATCACTAATCATCTACTCATCTACTCATCACGTTATCACTACTCATCATGTTATCACTACTCATCACATGATCACTAATCATCTACTCATCACGTCATCACTAATCATCTACTCATCACGTCATCACTAATCATCTACTCATCTACTCATCACGTTATCACTACTCATCATGTTATCACTACTCATCACATGATCACTAATCATCTACTCATCACATCATCACTAATCATCTACTCATCACGTCATAATTAATCATCTACTCATCACATTATCATTACTCATCTACTCATCACATTATCACTAATCATCTACTCATCACGTTATCACTACTCATCATGTTATCACTACTCATCACGTTATCACTAATCATCTACTCATCACGTTATCACTACTCATCTACCTAGCACATCATCACTACTCATCTACTCATCACATTATCACAACTCATCTACTCATCACATTATCAACACTCATATACTCATTATCTACTCATCACGTCATCACTACTCATTACTCATCATGTCATATCTACTCATCACATCATCACTACTCATCTACTCATCACGTTATCACTAATCATCTACTCATCACGTTATCACTACTCATCACGTTATCACTAATCATCTACTCATCACGTTATCGCTACTCACCTACTCATCTACTCATCACATTATCGCTACTCACCTACTCATCTACTCATCACATTATCACTAATCATCTACTCATCACGTTATCGCTACTCACCTACTCATCTACTCATCACATTATCACTACTCATCTACTGATTACGTACTTACTACTCATCTATTGATCACGTCATTACTACTCATCTACTAATTAGTCATTACTACTCATCTACTGATCACGTCATTACTACTCATCTACTGATCAGGTCGTCATGTCATTACTACTCATCACGTCATCACCACTCATCTACTGATCACGACATTACTACTCATCTACTGATCACGTCATCATGTCATTACTACTCATCACGTCATCACCACTCATCTACTGATCACATCATTACTACTCATCTACTGATCACGTCATTACTACTCATTTACTGATCACGTCATCACGTAATTACTACTCATCTACTCATCACGTCATTTATTACTCATCTACTCATCACGTCATTACTACTCATCTACTCAACACGTCATTACTACTCATCTACTCATCACGTCATCACGTCATTACTACTCATCTACTGATCACGTCATTTATTACTCATCTACTCATCACGTCATCACGTCATTACTACTCATCTACTCATCACATCATTTATTACTCATCTACTCATCACGTCATCACCAATCATCTACTGATCACATCATTATTACTCATCTACTCATCACGTCATTATTACTCATCTACTCATCATGTCATTACTACTCATCTACTGATCACGTCATCACGTCATTACTACTCATCATGTCATTACTACTCATCATGTCATTACTACTCATTTACTGATCACGTCATCACGTCATTACTACTCATCACGTCATCACCACTCATCTACTGATCACGTGATTATTACTCATCTACTGATCACGTCATCACCACTCATCTACTCATCACGTCATTACTACTCATCTGCTGATGACATCATTACTACTCATCTACTGATCACGTCGTCACGTCATTACTACTCATCTACTCATCACGTCAATACTACTCATCTACTGATCACGTGATTATTACTCATCTACTGATCACGTCATCACCACTCATCTACTCATCACGTCATTACTACTCATCTGCTGATGACGTCATTACTACTCATCTACTGATCACGTCGTCACGTCATTACTACTCATCTACTCATCACGTCATCACTACTCATCTACTCATCACGTCATTACTACTCATCACGTCATTACTACTCATCACGTCATTACTACTCATCACGTCATTACTACTCATCACGTTATTACTACTCATCACGTCATTACTACTCATCACGTCATTACTACTCATCACGTCATCACGTCATTACTACTCATCTACTCATCACGTCATCACTACTCATCTACTCATCACGTCATTACTACTCATCACGTCATTACTACTCATCACGTCATTACTACTCATCACGTCATTACTACTCATCACGTTATTACTACTCATCTACTCATCACGTCATCACTACTCATCTACTCATCACGTCATTACTACTCATCACGTCATTACTACTCATCACGTTATTACTACTCATCTACTCATCACGTCGTTACTACTCATCTACTGATCACGTCATTACTACTCATCTACTGATCACGTCATTACTACTCATCTACTGATCACGTCATTACTACTCATCTATTGATCACGTCATCACGTCATTACTACTCATCACGTCATTACTACTCATCTACTGATCACATCATTACTACTCATCTACTGATCACGTCATTACTACTCATCTACTGATCACGTCATCACGTCATTACTACTCATCACGTCATTACTACTCATCACGTTATTACTACTCATCTACTCATCACGTCGTTACTACTCATCTGCTGATGACGTCATTACTACTCATCTACTGATCACGTCATTACTACTCATCTACTGATCACGTCATTACTACTCATCTACTGATCACGTCATCACGTCATTACTACTCATCTACTCATCACGTCATCACGTCATTACTACTCATCTACTCAACACGTCATTACTACTCATCTACTGATCACGTCATTACTACTCATCTACTGATCACGTCATCACGTCATTACTACTCATCTACTCATCACGTCATCACGTCATTACTACTCATCTACTCAACACGTCATTACTACTCATCTACTCATCACGTCATTACTACTCATCTACTCATCACGTCATCACGTCATTACTACTCATCTACTCATCACGTCATCACGTCATTACTACTCATCTACTCATCACGTCATCACGTCATTACTACTCATCTACTCATCACATCGTTACTACTCATCTGCTGATGATGTCATTACTACTCATCTACTCAACACGTCATTACTACTCATCTACTCAACACGTCATTACTACTCATCTACTCATCACGTCATCACGTCATTACTACTCATCTACTCATCACGTCATTAATAGTCATCAACTCATCACGTTAATACTGCTCATCCACTCATCATGTCCTCACTCATGTTAACTCGTATATTGACAGGGTTGATACTATAGGTGCCATCTCTCTACTTCCGCTGTTGTTGTCTATGTTACCATTGATAGTTATGTTTGTGTAACTAATTTTGCCCTGGATCATGGCAGTCATCATGTCACAATGACATGACACTCATTCCTACCCTGCTGCATCTGATTTACAGATGTCTTCATACACTCATGATTGTAGGAGATAAAAAAATACCCATGATATAAATAACTAATTCTTCTCAATGACACAAAGCGTCACAACATTCAGTCACGCTTTTTGTCAGTGAAAGATACCAGTCATATCTAAGGTTCCAGTGAATATGCAACAGGGCTCTATACGAAACACAATTCAAATGAACCCACGTGAAACTGTTCGGCTCAACGTACGACCCCCAAACTGACCCTGGGATATATCACTTCCCTTTCAGACAGTCCAGGGTTGCAATACACTTGGCTTAGCAGCTTAACAGCATTTCCCCAAACACCCGACCAAAACGGTGCATGGCCCAGCACAAAACCTGAGATGCTTGATGCCTGCCTGAGAGTGCAACCCCTTCCTTAATAGACTGCATTACACTTATGGGTGAGTGGACGCACACGCACACGCGCACACGCACACACACACACACACACGCACACGCACACGCACACGCACACGCACACGCACACGCACACACACACACACACACACACACACACACACACACACACACACACACACACACACACACACACACACACACACACACACACTAGCCCCACTACGTCTGCTCCTGAGGTCCCCTATTTATTTTTATAGGTGTTTGAGGATTTAGGTTAGTCAAAAGACAAGGCCAGGCCGGGAGTGGTATCTTTGAATGTGAGTGCTTCCTGTTTTCATTGCCTGGTTCGACCCTTGCCTTAGCAGGTTCTATTTGGGGCTAACAGAGGGCTAGCAGGTTGCTACAAAAGCGGAAGGCTGAGGGCGCCAAAAGGCTAATTAGGAGAACTCCACCAAATGAAGGGGCAGCCCCTTTTACTGCTATGGAAACGCCCCACCTAGCAGTTAGCCGAGCAACACAACCTCACTCTCTGTCTTTCTCACCCTGCCTATGTCTTCCCTTTTCTCCCTAGAGCCCACCTCTCTTTTCCCTCTCCTCCGCTCCTTACATCTATCCTATCTTCCTGTTTCTCCGTCCATCCCTCCCTCCCTTCTTCCCTTTCTGCCTCCCTGCTTTTGAAGTGCAGTCAAACATTTTACCCCTAACAGTGAAGTTTACCTTTCTGATAACATAATCTCCCTGAAGTATTGAAAAGCTTATACCAACAGTCTGGTATTTCACTTCCCTTAATGTGACTGGAAGACATCCAGAAACTCAGAAAGACAGAGGGAGAGAAAGGGAGGGAGGGGAGAGGGAGAGACTGTCTCTGGCCCTCTAGTGCTAGCTTACGCCAGCTGATCTCAGCAGTTTGCCAATTCCACACAGGGCATAAAAGAAGCCAGCTCGCATGCTTTCTGCTGCTATATGAATACATACATGAGAGAGGCTGGGCTTTATCACAATAACTCAAACAAATAATTGCCGGCGTATTCATTACGAATAGAAGATATCAGATCTCGGCTGCCACACACAAAATGCTGTGTTTCATTCTCCCTGGGCTGACTGAAGGCCGCTGAAGGACTGAGGGGCAAGTGGCAATTGAAGCAGGCCTATTTTCCATATCTGATTGTGATGAAGAAAGCCGCCCTGCGATTTCTCCCATGAGAGTGTGAGGTCAGGGGGAACCCAGGAGGGGGGCGAGGGGTGAGGGGAGGGGAGGGGGAGGCGATTTTGTTATTCTGAATCCGAAAGCCAACAATTGTTACTGTTGGCCTGTGTTGTTTTTCGCGGTGTGAAGGGGGTCCCGTCCTTTTGAGCTCTTTCAGAATTAGGTGACAATGGCTGGATGTAGAGAACATATGTAGGGAGACCCCTGTGGTCACTCTCATGGTGGAGAAGCTAGCACGCTGGAGAAAATACAAGCCCCGCTACCTTTCACTCTCTGCCTCAGTTAATGAATGTGTCAATGGAAGAATGCTGCAATAGGCCATTCAGGGGCCAAAGTCCCCAAGAATTCGCCCCTGCACAAACGCATCCTGAAATGGAAAGTACATTTGCCTGACAAATTAAAAGAAAAGGCGAATGGGTGTGTGTGTGTGTGTGTGTGTGTGTGTGTGTGTGTGTGTGTGTGTGTGTGTGTGTGTGTGTGTGTGTGTGTGTGTGTGTGTGTGTGTGTGTGTGTGCGTGTGCGCGTGTGCGTGTGTGTGTGTGTGCGTGTGCGTGTGCGTGTGTGTGTGTGTGGATGTGTTGGGGGTAAAGTAGAGGGGCATAATTCAATTAGTCTTCTTTTTTGACTTAGAAAAAAATGAAGTTAGGTTAAAATGGAGGGATTATTGCTTGTACAAGTCTGGCCTAGGCGTCTCACAACAGACAAATCAAGATTTGAGAAAACATCTCAAAGCAGGAGAGGTAATAAGGGAGAGTGGGAAAAAAAGGGATTTTGAAAGCTTTACTTCTCTGAATTAGAACAACTGCCCCTGGATCCAATCTCTTGTGTCTCCCCTTTCCACTCTTTCAATGCAATTTTAAAACAATTCTAAAGGAAATTGGTGGAGAGGCTGAAAAGCTTTCTTTGCTTCTTTCACTGCTTTTTTGGAGCAGGGGAGCATTGGAACTGTGAGAGGCCTTCAAACGGGCATTCCTCGAGTCGCCAGGAAAGAAGCCTAATGATCCCTCAATAAAGCGAGAAATGTCTAATTCGACCAAATTGCCATAAGTATGTGGACACCCCTTCAAATTAGTTGATTCGGCCCTTTCAGCCACATCCGTTGCTGCCAGGTGTATAATATCGAGCACACAGACATGCAATCTCCATAGACAAACATTGGCAGTGGAATGGTCTTACTGAAGAGCTCAGTGACTTTCAACGTGGCACTGTGATAGGATGTCACCTTTCCAACAAGTCAGTTGGTCAAATTTCTGCCCTGCTAGAGCTGCCTCGGGCAATAGGTAAGTGCTGTTTTTGTGAAGTGGAAACGTCTAATAGCTAATAGCTACATAGTCTCAGATGCAAAGCGGTAGGCCATACAAGCTCACAGAACGGGGCCGCCGAGTGCTGAATCGCGTAACGCGTAAAAATGGTCTGTTCTCGGTTGCAACATTCACTACCAAGTTCCAAACAGCCTCTGGAAGCAACGTCAGCACAATAACTGTTTGTGGGGGCTTCATGAAATGGGTTTCCATGGCCGGGATCACCATGCGCAATGCCAAACGTTGTCTGGAGTGGTGTAAGGCTTGCCGCTATTGGACTCTGGACCAGTGGAAATGCGTTCTATGGAGTGATGAATCACACTTCCCCATCTGGCAGTCCGACGGACACATCTGGGTTTTGGGGATGCCAGGAGAACGCTACCTGCCCGAATAAATAGCACCAACTGTAACGTTTGGTGGATAAGGAATAATGGTCCGGGGCTGTTTTTCATGGTTTGGGCTAGGCCCAAATCTTAACGCTACTGCATACAATGACATTCCAGGACGATTCTGTTCTTCCAACTTTGTGGCAACAGTTTTCTGTGTCAGCATGACAATGCCCCTGTGCACAAAGAAAGGTCATAAATGGTTTGTCGAGATCGGTGTGCACAGAGCCCTGACATCAACCCCATCGCATACCTCTGTGATGAATTAGAACGCCGACTGTGAGCCAGGCCTAATCACACAACATCAGTGCTCGACCACATTAATGCTCTTGTGACTGAATGGAAGCAAGTCCTCACAGCAATGATCCAACATCTAGTGGAAAGCCTTCCCAGAAGAGTGGAGGCAGTTATGGCAGCAAAATGGAGACAAAATCCATATTAATGCCCATGATTTTGGAATGAAATGTTTGACGAGCAGGTGTCCACATACTTTTGGTCACGAACTGTAGTATGAGCGTGTGTGTGTGTGTGTGTGTGTGTGTGTGTGTGTGTGTGTGTGTGTGTGTGTGTGTGTGTGTGTGTGTGTGTGTGTGTGTGTGTGTGTGTGTGTGTGTGTGTGTGTGTGTGTGTGTGTGTGTGTGTGTGTGTTTCTAACCACCCTGGTTAGGTGGCCCCCCGAAATATTCAACCCTCACGATCTTCCCCTTTTTCCCTCCTTCACACACAGGACAACCATCTAACTTCAAGCTCACTGTCAGCTTCCAAACGAAGCCCATTCTATTCTGCGGGTTGGGGAGAAATCTCCAGCCAAGGATATGTAGCCTAGCCATGAACTGTGCTGTGTGGTGGTACTGCAAGGCTAAGGGCTGTGCTGTGTGGTGGTAGTGCAAGGCTAAGGGCTGTGCTGTATGGTGGTACTGCAAGGCTAAGGGCTGTGCTGTATGGTGGTACTGCAAGGCTAAGGGCTGTGCTGTGTGGTGGTAGTGCAAGGCTAAGGGCTGTGCTGTGTGGTGGTAGTGCAAGGCTAAGGGCTGTGCTGTATGGTGGTACTGCAAGGCTAAGGGCTGTGCTGTGTGGTGGTGCTGCAGTTCCACTGCTCCTGAATAGATAAAAGTGATTAAAGCACTCCTGATTATCCCTGACCAATATGTAATGGATTTACAGCCCTTTCAATTAGGCCGTATTTGCTAGCCACTCATTATTTGGGCTTTGGTTAGGTAATCAGGGGGGCAGAGGCTTTGGGCAACGCAGGCACAGGGAGTGGGGGGCACCTGACCCTCTTAAATGAGAGGATCAGGATCATCCTGGGGTTCTGACCTGCCCTGGCTCACTACCTTCCTCCCTAATTCTTCTTCTCCATTCATACATCCCTCCTTCATCCTATCACTCTGTCCATGCTAACTATGCCACGTGGTCAGCAGGCACCAGCTTGTGTGTCCCGTCCACCTCTCTGCCTGAAATCAGACCTCCCGGTTAAAAATCAATACAGACCGCCGTTCTGATAATGTTTTGACATCAGAGAGGGCGCACACACACACTCCCTTCTCTTGGACCATGCTGCCTGGCTAGCTTTATCACCTCAGTGCACACAAACACTTTTCAGTGACTCCTGACTCTACAGTGGCTTGACTAGGGACCCTCGCTAATAATAAACACAAGCGCACACACACACACACACACACACACACACACACACACACACACACACACACACACACACACACACACACACACACACACACACACACACACACACACACACACACACACACACACACACACACACACACACACACACACACACACACACACACAGATATTCATTTCTAAAACTATCCACAGAATGAAGGTGTCCTCTGAATATTTAATCCAAGACTTAGTGTCACTCTTTGCCTACTGAAGTGAATGAGCCGTTGTCAGATGTTGTCTGATTTAAGTGTTCGGCAAAGAGAGAGAGAGAGTGAGGCAAACAAACAAGCTCCTCTGTGTTTTGGCGAGAAGCCCGCTTAACATGCAACCTCTCAACCTCAAACAACGGACAGAATATAGGCTTTACTGAGCCGGACAAACTTCTCTCTTGGAGGAGAGCCCAAGCACTTCCCCAGTGTTTCCGCAGATCATGTATGTAGACATTTGCGCAATCTTGAACAAACTTTGTCTGGCTGGTGCTCGCATTGTTTTTATAACAAATAATAACTTTGGACATGTGTGCATTCCTATCAAAGTAAGTGCCTTATTTTCTGTATATTGTTGTCATTTCTACTGTACAGTAGCATACAGTATGTATGTATATATGATGTATCTATGTATGGAGCATAATGTATTTACAGTTTTATTCACATGTTTTCAAATACTGGTGACAAATAATGCATTCCGATTATTGCATAGACTGTAATGGACACTTATGTGTATAAAATACTTTTTTGAAGGTTGTACTGATACTGGTGACAAATAATGCATTCCGATTATTGCATAGACTGTAATGGACACCTATGTGTATAAAATACTTTTTTGAAGGTTGTACTGATTATGATGCTTTTTGCCAGCTATGTGTGGCGCCATGTTGACATTATACAATGCAATCTGGGTGTCACGTCAACGTCTGTCAGACCAAAGATGTTATAACTTCTTTGGGATAGGGGGCAGTATTTTCACATCTGGATGAAAAGTGTGCCCAAAGTAAACTGCCTGCTACTCAGGCCCAGAATCTAGGATATGCATATTATTAGTAGATTTGGATAGAAACCACTCTGAAGTTTCTAAAACTGTTTGAATGATGTCTAGGAGTATAACAAAACTTATTATATCCCGTCTTAAATTTTATCGATTATTTACGTTAAAAAAATACCTAAAGTTGTATTAGGAAAGTTGTTTGAAATGTTTGGACAAAGATTACAGGTAACGTCTGAGATATTTTGTAGTCATGTTGTGCAAGTTGGAACTGGTGTTTTTCTGGATCAAACGTGCCAAATAAATGGACATTTTGGATATATAACGACGGAATTAATCGAACCATTTGTGATGTTTATGGAACATATTGGAGTGCCAACAGAAGAAGCTTGTCAAAGGTAAGGCATGAAGTACATCTTTATTTCTGAGTTTCTGAGATAATAGCATGGTTTGCTTTCGCCGTAAAGCCTTTTTGAAATCTGACACATTGTCTGGATTAACAACAAGTGTAGCTTTAATTTGGTGTATTGCATGTGTGATTTCATGAAAGTTGAATATTTATAGTAATTTAATTTGAATTTGGCACTCTGCAATTTCACCGGATGTTGGTCAGGTGGGACGGTAGAGTCCCATCTGGCCTAGAGAGGATATTGAGGTGAAGGAATGGTTCACTAATCTTTCGAGTAAACTTCCGGGAATTGAATGAAGGGAAATGAATGATCGTAGACGACACACCCCCTTCAACATGCATACTGCAAACAGACCAAACTTATCTTGTCTCCTCTTCTTATCTTTGGCTGATGCGAAAAAAACAAACGTGGTGGCGCGCACAAATGTCGGATTAGTTTAGATTTTTACTCAATTATTTCGATCAATGGAGAGATCACCTGTGATGTGATGAATTGTAAATAGTAATTGCTATTAGCTCATTCATATTGTGGTTTCGGTCAGCCGAGAGTTAGCTAAATATGACTGCTTGTGTTATGTCAGTCTTTCGGCAGTTAGAGCTAGGACTGATGTAGGCTACATTTTCCGGTTTGGTGATGTTTGTGCAAAATGTTTCTGTGAAAAAACCGTGTAGCTGTCAGTGTAGAATAAACACAGAGCCAGTATTGTATTGAAAGGAAATGTGCAGTATGTGCCACACCAGTGGACAGGGCTGCTGACGTTACACTAGCTAGGCGTCAGCACTACCTCCACATCTCAGAGGCTCTTCAGCAGAGCAAACTAGCTTTGTCTGATTGAATTGACCCGGTCACTCTGGACCAATGACAGGTGAGTGACAGGCGAGCGTGACAAGTCAGTGACAGGTGTGTATGTGTGCGTTTGTGTACGTGTACATGTACATGTGTGTACACTTGTGTATACGTGTGTCACAGGAGCTTGCTGACGGCAGCACGGCTCATAATAAAGGCCGGAACGGACTTATTCTGCTCCAGTCATTACCACGAGCCGCTGTCCTACCCAATTAGAGTGCATCAAACCTCCTGTGATGTGTGTCCACTAGGGCTGTGACGATATCGCATTTTTCTCCCCCATGGCAAAAATAAAAACAAGAAACAGACCAAAGTCTTTGGTCCTTTAAAAACCTGCTATATGTAAAATATTGTGTGCTACAGCTTGGAAAATAACTCTGGATGACAACAGGATGTTTGTTTCCAACATTAGGAAGTTCAATATTTCCTTGCCAAAACACTAACGAGTATTGTTCCAGCTAGGGCTGTTACGGGTGACCGTATTACCGCCACACCGGCAGTCACGAGTCATGACCGCAGGCAAATTCCATGTGACCGTTTAGTCATGTTAATTAGCCTTCTACAATCTCTGATGCTGCTGATGGTTATTAGAAGCCTACCAAACCTGCAACTGCCTGGTCCCTCTAATCACTCTGACATCAATGCAAATGTAATTCAAAATCAAATCAAACACATCAAGAGAGCCCATGAGCTTATGTTTCGCAACAACTCTGTAGGCTATGCAATTGCATGAGAAAACAGAGTTTTGAGGGCCTCTAATAAAAAGAGGAGGATCCCATCAGCTTTCTATAGGCTAGGCCTACAATATATATTTCTCATCTTTCCTAATATTAAGCACATTGCATCACTTTACTATCTGGCTGTCATGAAAATAAACCAAGGGAAAAGTGTCCTCCATTCGCTATTTAAGTGCATAGATGACATGTATTTTTTTCCCCTGCCCCTGTTCTGAGACAGATGCATGATAATGGTCCACTCTAAATCAAAACTAATTTCACGCATATATTATTTAGTATATGTAAAGACAAAATTAAATCAAGAATACTCTGATGGGTGACAATATTAGCCTATCACTTGTGAATGATATATTATCACTTGTGAATGATGCCCAGCTTGTGTGCAGTAAGGCAAGAAACAGCGCCTGCCCAGACTATGTGTGGAATATTTAGTTCTCGCACAGAAGGACAAGTTGACTAATAGAATAGGTCAGCTTTTGAACTATGGGGGAAGTAGATTGACATAGGCTAGTGCTTTTGCTGTTCCTTAGGCCTACTCATCTTATTGGCTGACGAAATGTAATTGAGGACAGTTCTTCTAACATCTTCCATATGCACCTCGGAATTCAATAACAAGGATGTGAGCAGGTGCATCCCCGTTGTGTCTGTCTTCACTTATAGCCTACTTCGGAGCTGAGATAGACGCGTGTGAGAAAAACCCGATCACATGACAAGACATTGGCTAATAAGAATTGAGATATCTAAGAGAGCCATGTCAGTGAGAGGTGCTTTGGAACACACAGCCAGGAGAAGGGAATTATAATTATCATGTACAGCCCAAGGTCGGCCAATGGCCGTAAAAGGCATGTATTTTTTTTAGGGAGCATCACTGCCGTCGGGAAATTCGAGATATTATCAAGTGCTTGTCAAATTGTGAATGAGAGACTGATGAAGTGTGTGCAGGCTGAGCAAGAAATAAAGCAGAGCTCCTGCCTTTCATGCAACTTTTTTCAAATCATCATTAGAGTCGCATCATGCAGCCTTGGAATGTATTAAAAATAAAAACATATCATCCAATGTTTGTATCACAACTAAAGTTGCATAAATAACTATAAATTAAGCATATAGGAGAACATCTTGTCTGCTAAATGAACTAGTGTAACCCACAGCCATATGGCATAGCCAGATCAGAGTATGCTATTCTGTTCTTCTGAAATAAACTACATTTTCTTTATATCATGTTTCTTTCGATCTGTCTTAAATAAATCATGGATTTATTGTGATGGTGTATTTTAAATAGATTTTTCAAACGTAGATGTTCCAAAGGTCTGCATCAGTGGCTTGTAGGCTATGCGTGGAAGCCAGGAGATGCTACATTTGTTTATGTTAATTAACGGTCAATTACCGTGATACCGACAGTTATTTGCTTGATAATCACCGGCTGACAGAATTTCATAACTGCCACAGCCCAAGTTCCGGCCCCAGTGTGCACAGGCTGCTCCACTATGTAGGCTCTCACCGTGAGATGCTGGAACAGCCACGCCCTCATGATGTTAGTGGCCACCTTGGGGAAGATGCCGCGCTTCTTCTGCCTCTTCTTCTCCTTGTCCGGGTCATCATCATCACCTGTGCCAGGAGACGCCACGCTGTTCTCTAAACCATCTCCTAGGCAGAAACAAGACACAGGGTTAAATAGCAGCCTAGGACAGAAGATGGACTAATAAGAAGCCCTGACATTAACACCACAAAGGGTTAGGTAGAACCCTAGAAGCTAAACCTAATATATAAGACGCTAAAGCTAATAACCCAGTGGGTTATCGAAGTTAGATGGAGGACTATGCCATAGCCTACACAGCAGTAGCCTTCACTAATGCCTGCATAGAAGTAGTGGGATTTAGGCACAGAGGGAGAGGGGTTTGCTGTAGACAGAGAACTAGAGGTGAGTTCTTACACCCAGAACAGTGGAGAGGAATGGATGGGGGTTAATGACAGTGTTTTGGTTGGAAGCAGAAACACTAGGCTCCTGATTCCACTCCAGATTGTTCAATAGGAGGAGAAAAAGGGAGAGAGCGAGGGAAAGAAGGGAAAAAAACGACAAGAAGGCTTCAAGATTGGGACTGCAGTACATTAAGTCAATTAAATCCACAGGCTTGACATAATGTCATGCTTTTTTTCTGATGCAAAGGGTCTGTATGGACTGCGAAGGGAGTCTTTTGAACACACTCATACACGCAAACAAACCCACAGAAGTTTGTTTGCGAACATTCGGGGGCACCCATTTGAGTAGCTTGTGAATTAAAGTGGGGTATGCATTGGGTTTGTTCATTGTTGCAGTTTGATGCAGATTAGAATGGCAGGCCAGTAGAAGGGCGACTCTCTCTCTCCCTTATTTTGTATTTAACTAGTCAAGTCAGTTAAGAACAAATTCTTATTTTACAATGACGGCCTACCTCAGCCAAACCCTCCCTTAACCCGGACGACGCTGGGCCAATTGTGCGCCGCCCTATGGGAATCCCGATCATGGCCAGTTGGGATACAGCCCGGGATCGAACCAGGGCCTGTAGTAATGCCTCCAGCACTGAGATGCAGTGCCTTAGACCGCTGCGCCTCTCGAGAGCCCTCCCTGCATTAATGTCCAATAGTGTTTGATTTCGGGAGGAAAACAAGTGCATATCAAGGCAGTCTTTCTCCTTTAAACCAAAATTTCCATCTTTGTGCCCTCGACTTTTCTGTCTCCTCTCCTCTGGCCATTAATTGTGCATTAGCAAAAATGATTTACTTTTAACAGTCATAGTTATTTTTTCTTGCCCTCGGGCACAAATGCCTTGAAAGCCTTCCTTGAGGGCATCTAAATTATGTATCTGAAAAACTCCTTCACTAAGGCTGAGAAGGACCCCGGCATTCTCAAAATTCAGACTTGCATGTCCTCCTGTTTTTGGGGAGGCATCAATCAGGGGCACCTATACAAGCCCTAATTTTGCATAAATATTTGAACTAATAACACTAAAAAGAGAGGAAAGAAAACGGATCCGACTGGCGGCATAGTCAAATGCAAAATAGATGAAGAATACAAGGACATGCAGCATAAAGGTCTGTCTCCCCCTCCTCCTCTCTCTCTCTAATTATCTCTGTCTGTCTGTCTGTCTGTCTGTCTGTCTGTCTGTCTGTCTGTCTGTCTGTCTGTCTGTCTGTCTGTCTGTCTGTCTGTCTGTCTGTCTGTCTGTCTGTCTGTCTGTCTGTCTGTCTGTCTGTCTCCCCCTCCTCCTCTCTCTCTCTAATTATCTCTGTCTGTCTGTCTGTCTGTCTGTCTGTCTGTCTGTCTGTCTGTCTGTCTGTCTGTCTGTCTGTCTGTCTGTCTGTCTGTCTGTCTGTCTGTCTGTCTGTCTCCCCCTCCTCCTCTCTCTCTCTAATTACCTCTGTCTGTCTGTCTGTCTGTCTGTCTGTCTGTCTGTCTGTCTGTCTGTCTGTCTGTCTGTCTGTCTGTCTGTCTGTCTGTCTGTCTGTCTCCCCCTCCTCCTCTCTCTCTCTAATTATCTCTGTCTGTCTGTCTGTCTGTCTGTCTGTCTGTCTGTCTGTCTGTCTGTCTGTCTGTCTGTCTGTCTGTCTGTCTGTCTGTCTGTCTGTCTGTCTCCCCCTCCTCCTCTCTCTCTCTAATTATCTCTGTCTGTCTGTCTGTCTGTCTGTCTGTCTGTCTGTCTGTCTGTCTGTCTGTCTGTCTGTCTGTCTGTCTGTCTCCCCCCTCCTCCTCTCTCTCTCTAATTACCTCTGTCTGTCTGTCTGTCTGTCTGTCTGTCTGTCTGTCTGTCTGTCTGTCTGTCTGTCTGTCTGTCTGTCTGTCTGTCTGTCTGTCTGTCTGTCTGTCTCCCCCTCCTCCTCTCTCTCTCTAATTACCTCTGTCTGTCTGTCTGTCTGTCTGTCTGTCTGTCTGTCTGTCTGTCTGTCTGTCTGTCTGTCTGTCTGTCTGTCTGTCTGTCTGTCTGTCTGTCTGTCTGTCTGTCTGTCTCCCCCTCCTCCTCTCTCTCTCTAATTATCTCTGTCTGTCTGTCTGTCTGTCTGTCTGTCTGTCTGTCTGTCTGTCTGTCTGTCTGTCTGTCTGTCTGTCTGTCTGTCTGTCTGTCTGTCTGTCTGTCTGTCTGTCTGTCTCCCCCTCCTCCTCTCTCTCTCTAATTATCTCTGTCTGTCTGTCTGTCTGTCTGTCTGTCTGTCTGTCTGTCTGTCTGTCTGTCTGTCTGTCTGTCTGTCTGTCTGTCTGTCTGTCTGTCTGTCTGTCTGTCTGTCTGTCTGTCTGTCTCCCCCTCCTCCTCTCTCTCTCTAATTACCTCTGTCTGTCTGTCTGTCTGTCTGTCTGTCTGTCTGTCTGTCTGTCTGTCTGTCTGTCTGTCTGTCTGTCTGTCTGTCTGTCTGTCTGTCTGTCTGTCTGTCTGTCTGTCTGTCTGTCTCCCCCTCCTCCTCTCTCTCTCTAATTACTCTCTGTCTGTCTGTCTGTCTGTCTGTCTGTCTGTCTGTCTGTCTGTCTGTCTGTCTGTCTGTCTGTCTGTCTGTCTGTCTGTCTGTCTGTCTGTCTGTCTGTCTGTCTGTCTCCCCCTCCTCCTCTCTCTCTCTAATTATCTCTGTCTGTCTGTCTGTCTGTCTGTCTGTCTGTCTGTCTGTCTGTCTGTCTGTCTGTCTGTCTGTCTGTCTGTCTGTCTGTCTGTCTGTCTGTCTGTCTGTCTCCCCCTCCTCTCTCTCTCTCTAATTATCTCTGTCTGTCTGTCTGTCTGTCTGTCTGTCTGTCTGTCTGTCTGTCTGTCTGTCTGTCTGTCTGTCTGTCTGTCTGTCTGTCTGTCTGTCTGTCTGTCTGTCTGTCTGTCTGTCTGTCTGTCTCCCCCTCCTCCTCTCTCTCTCTAATTACCTCTGTCTGTCTGTCTGTCTGTCTGTCTGTCTGTCTGTCTGTCTGTCTGTCTGTCTGTCTGTCTGTCTGTCTGTCTGTCTGTCTGTCTGTCTGTCTGTCTGTCTGTCTGTCTGTCTGTCTGTCTGTCTGTCTGTCTGTCTGTCTGTCTGTCTGTCTGTCTGTCTGTCTGTGTTTTCCTTCCACATTATTAGTGTGGGAGCCACACGAAAGAGGGAAACAGAAGAGGCGACTTTGCCCTCCTTCCTTGCGTGGAGATAAAGACGTGGCTGAGCCTTCTGAAGGACATATGGGTATAGGGGACGCGTCCAGCCTGGGAGCGTTGTCATTGTATAATGGACATTCATTAGCATCAAATGCCATAAATCCCACGCTAAGTACGAATCCTTGTTCAGGAAAGCCTAAAACAATATACTGGGGCTTAGCTGTATCCCCAGCGTGACTGTGTGTGGCTTCCTGAGAAAAGTGACCGAGACGCAGGGACTAGTCTAACTCCTCCAGTGTTGCTTTCCACTTCAATAACAAAACCAGCAACCAGAGTGGACCCTACAGTCCTCTACACTTCACAATGCTGCCTTTTGGGTTAAATAATGTTAGACTTTAAGTTGTGTTTTTGTATTTCTAGTTTTTGTCGTTTTTTTCAGAGCTAGTTTCCAAATGAATCTCCTGCTGGGAGTCATCCGGCTCATCCTATAGAGTCACCGTAGCCAAAAGGCTGGCAGATTCATTTTATTGACGTTTCCATTTTCACTGCAATGTGATAGCCTCCCCCTGGCTTGGGCGACCCATGCGTATTTACAGACTGACCTGTCACTTCATTACCCTGCCTGCTCACTCCCTCCTGCCCCGGCCAGCAAGGGTGAAATCAGACTCCCAGGCTTTCAAATCCTCTCTCTCTCTCTTTCCCATGCGCATACATACTGTACGTATGCCTAACGCATACAATCATGGAGTCTTACACATGAGCTGCTCTTTATGAAACACAGGGAAAAAACATGTAAATATATAGTACATCTGCACAATGTGTACACAGACAACGCACACAGTAACCAGAGAGAATGTGAAGGCTGGCCCAAAGAGGTGGAAATAATCAAAGAAATTATGATTCTGGATGAGAGGAGAGAGGAAGCAGAGAGAGAGAGAGAGAGAGAGAAAGAAAGAAAGAAAGAAAGAAAGAAAGAAGAAGAGAAGGGCCCAACTTACACAACCTCATTACATCTAAAGGAGAGCTGGTGATTTACATCCTCCCCCACTCCTTTCTTATGAGCCAGAGAAGGAGTGCTGCAGGGCAAATTGTCCCAAACGCTAATGGCTTCTGACTGTTCCCTGGCAACTCTGGCATTTTAACCTGTGTGGATGTGCACTCTGCAACAAAAAAAAAATGTGAAAAAAAAAAAAATCATCTGCCCGTGTGACACAGATGGGGGATGGCTATTAGGAGGCGGGCAGAGGGCCTGGGGGAGGTGAGGTGCTGGAGTGTAGCCCCAGGCACTTTTGGAAAAGCAGCCCCCTTGGAGACAGGAAAAGACATCCCCTCTTTCTCTCTCTCTCTCTCTCCTCACCCCCCCTCTCTCTCATGACTTAAAGTGCTCACAATGGAAGTATGTGCACAGCTAGAGAGAGAGAGAGAGAGAGAGAGAGAGAGAGAGAGAGAGAGAGAGAGAGAGAGAGAGAGAGAGAGAGAGAGAGAGAGAGAGAGAGAGAGAAGGCTGCAAGGAATGTCCGGATGCAATGAAGAGCGAGCGGCACGCGAGTAAACAAACCAAACACAGAAACAACCATGCAGGCACAGGAAACATTGCGGTCAGATCAAGGCTCTCATCAGCAATGGTCGGGTGTTAAAAATGCATTCAGATATCTCTCAGGGCTGAGATCATGAACGAGCTGGGAAAGGACTGTAAATATAAATCTATTACTACCACCACACATATTTACTATTATGTATTGATTGTATCTTACATTTTCTCACTCTTTATGCGATGCGCACTGCAGAGAACACTGGAAAAAGAATTATCATTGAATTATCACAGTGAATTATTGTTTATGTGTCAATTATTATGGGATGGGTTGCCAACCGGCGACTTGACACAAAAATACAATTTCATTCATTCATTCATTCATTTCATTAATTGTTAGTATGAATAAGAAAATCTTAGTCTGGGACTGAGTCTCTGATAGCAGGTGTACGCAGTATAGTGGGTGTCGTACACTACACTATGGCCTGCAATCTGCTGAAGGCTACAATGACACCATAGAACACGCTTCATGGCTAGAGGGCATTAAGCACTTCAGGGAGCCACTAGGGGCCAGAGCTGGGAACACTATGAAACCACTAGTTACACAGGTTGTGGCCCTATCAATGCTACAAGAATGTCCTACCCTACCATTCCAGTCCACCCACACTATCCATGACTGAGTAATAACTCAGAAATCCCATTCAAAACCACACATTGTGGGCTTCTAAAATAGCGCACACTTATTTGTCCTCAGCGCAACGCTATTATGTATACTCATGCAGATTGCTCCTGATAATGGCTAGATTGGCAGCGTGTATGCTTTGAGAGCCTGACCAGAGGATTTATGCTGCTGGGCTCCGGTGTTTGTTTCAGGGTAATGGAGCATGAGTGTGGAGGCAGTGGCTTACGGAGGCTGTGGTTAAAGTGACTAATTACAACGGAACCCTCCGCCCCCCCTGCAGAGCAACGCTACTCAGGCATGCTCACCCCGACTCGGCCACACCGGGGAGGGAGAGAAGGAGAGGGCAAAGTGGATGTGGGGGACTTATGGTAGAGACAGGGGCTTCTTTGGTTAACAGGCTGGGCTGAGATGGGCAGCTTTTTTGGGGGTGCCCCAGGGCACAGTGCTCGGGCCATTGGAAATAGAGGGACACAGGGGGAACAACAGGGGCCCTCTATGCCTCCTTTACCTTGGGTCTCTACAATGCCTGGACCTCCAGCCCCTCCCCACACCCCCTCCACCCTTACCAGGCTGGGCCAGAGAGAAAGGAGAGAATAGAAGGCGGGATTTAATGCCTTCCTTTCCCCTTCTTTTTCTCCTCAACTTTTCAGCCGGCATAAGCGACGTTTAGCACATTCAGTCCCCCAAATGGCTGCAAATAAGGGAAGCAGTGGGGGCTCCTCTTTTGTCTGGCTTTTCCCCCTTTTATTTACTCAGGATTTACGCAGGGTCCTCTACAGCACTGGGACCACATGTTCCTGACGCACACACGCACGTGCACACGTGGGCAAACACACACGCGCGGGCACACAGACAGACAGACAGACAGACAGACAGACAGACAGACAGACAGACAGACAGACAGACAGACAGACACACACACACACACACACACACACACACACACACACACACACACACACACACACACACACACAAGCAGCACCTCCGTTCACACTCCAGCAGGCAGGGGTATAGCTGACCCTCTGTCGCTCTGTGCCTGCCCATGGGATTACAGGTTCTCTAGTCCCAACCGCATGCTAGCAATATGCTAACGCCTCAGATAAAAAAAACATACTCCAAAATGCTAGCAATATGCCAAATCCCCAAAAAACGTTTTGTTTAGACGCTTTATACTCCTGCTCCTTTGTATTTTTTATATATATATATATATATACTTTAAAAAGCCCTATACACCCCTCTCACCCAGAACTATAGATGAGATGTCTCACTTGGAATTGTTTTAGTTTGTTGGCCACTAAGGCCAGCGATGTTTTCGGGTGATTATTCCCTGCTCTCTGCTTAAACAAGCACTAGACCATAAAACAACAACTTAGTAAACACAAAACACGGTGACAAATTGGGAGCGCCATTCCAGGAGTCATTAACAGCTCGAAAACCTGTCGCAGCAGTTCTCTCCTCCCTTTCGAACGCCAAAGTCAGGTGTCGCCTCCCTGCCTTTTACCATTTTACCACCGGTGAACACCAGGCCAGAGGAACCATTGCAGCCAGAGTGACCTGGGATCAGCTGTCCGTCAGCCTGCATGCACACCTAGAAGAGTCAAGCTCCATCTTAAGGCAGTTGCATCTGGTCTGTGATCTGCGAGTTATGACTGACTGAGTGGGTCCTTGTGCATGAGGAGTAATGTGCAGTTGTCTCTGCAGAAAAACACATAATGAAGTGTTCCCTTAAATGAAGTGGAATACGAGCTTTAATTAGATGTCCTTTCCTTGAATGTGGGAAGACAGACTGGCAGGCTGGAAAACAGGCAGGAGAGCAGGCGAGGCAAGGCTGTTGGGTTGCTCAACTCCTGCACCTTCGCCTCCCTCTCCGCTCTCCTAGCCCCCTAACCCTGCCATCAGGCAGATACCTTTCGGTCATTCCAGGAATGCTGCAGATAACTATCGCCTCTCCACAGATACTGGGCCTTTCCTCCCAGTCATTAACAGCTCGAAAACCTCTCTCTCAGTTCTCTCTCTCTCTCTCTCGAACTCTCTCTCCAAAGTCAGGTGTCTCTCTCTCTGCCTCTTCTGTCTTTTGTCTGTCTGTCTGTCTGTCAGAGGAACCATTGTCAGTCTGTCTGACCTGGGTCTGTCTGTCAGCCTGTCATGCACACCTAGAAGAGTCAAGCTGTCCATCTTCTGGCAGTTCATCTGTCTGTCTGTCTGTCTGTCTGTCTGTCTGTCTGTCTGTCTGTCTGTCTGTCTGTCTGTCTGTCTGTCTGTCTGTCTGTCAGTTGTCTGTCTGTCTGTCAGTCTGTCTGTCTGTGAACTGTCTGTCTGTCTGTCTGTCTGTCTGTCTGTCTGTCTGTCTGTCTGTCTGTCTGTCTGTCTGTCTGTCTGTCTGTCTGTCTGTCTGTCTGACAGTCTGTCTGTCTGTCTGTCTGTCTGTCTGTCTGTCTGTCTGTCTGTCTGTCTGTCTGTCTGTCTGTCTGTTGTCTGTCTGTCTGTCTGTCTGTCTGTCTCTGTCTGTCTGTCTGTCTGTCTGTCTGTCTGTCTGTCTGTCTGTCTGTCTGTCTGTCTGTCTCTGCTCTGTCTCTCTCTCTCTCTGTCACTCTCTCTGGGCCTCTCTCTCTCTCTCTCTCTCCTCTCCCTCTCTCTCTCTCTCTCTCTCTCTCTCTCTCTCTCTCTCTCTCTCTCTCTCTCTCTCTCTCTCTCTCTCTCTCTCTCTCTCTCTCTCTCTCTCTCTCTCTCTCTCTCTCTCTCTCTCTCTCTCTTTAATTCTCCTCTCACAGGCCCAGCTCTTACTCTGGCCCACAGTGCACATCTCTCTGTACGTCAGAAGGTGGGGAAAGGGATGGAGAGGAGGAGGTAAGGTTGGGGCAGGAGAAGGATAAGAGGAGGGAGGGGCAGGGAGGGAGAGGGTTCTTTTAATTTTTACTCAAAATAGGGGCTAAAAGCAAACCCAGGCACCCTTCCCCCCCCCCACTACCACTCTCCTACAGCTTCTCTCCTGGTGCCACAAAGGAGAGTGCACTCTACTTCCTAGTGCCACTGGGGCCTCTGGTTCCAGGCAATAATCATCTGCCAATATGCCTGATGTTTGGGAGAACCGGGCTATGCATATTATCAAAGGCTCTGGGCTGGGGTTAATTACCAGTGTAATTAGGTGTTGTTACAGGTAGCAGGTTCTCTCATTACATCATAAATAGGGCCTTTGAGAGGCTAACAATGGCTCTTGCTCCTGGCCCTCTCTCTGATTGCGACTCTGATTTTTCCAGTAGCCCCGAACCAAGATCTCTGCTTCTACTATTCATTAGTTGGTTAATCGCTTGGTGCTGATGATTTCAGGAGTCAACAAACCTTGCATTTGTGCCGAGCAAGTCTTTAGGGCCACTTCATCAACAGGTACAGCTGTGTGTAAACGTTTCCTGCAGGATGATCAAGGACTCCTATTTGTTCATGTACCTTAAGGGGGAATGTTTTACAGAAAACTAGCTGGATTCATTCGGTGTGATAAAAGGTCATTATCTGCACAAAGATATCACTGAACCTATATAAAGAGTACTCATATAGCATCCTGTAGTCTCAGCCTGTGACTACAACTTGGGCCTGGGAGGAGTAACGCTACTCTCCCATAGAGGTTTCTATAGTTCCTGTCATTCAGTCGGGGTGGGAAAGGAACATCATTTGGAGAGAAGAGAAAAAAAAACGATCAAAAGAAAGGGGATGGAATAAAGATGTGTAGAAGAAGGGGGCAGGCTGTTGCAGATGTCAGGATCCAATTTGCATGAATGGCAAAGGGGACGGGGAGGGGCCCTCCAAACCACCCGCCCCACCGCTCCTCTATTCTTTTTTTTGGGGGGGGTGGACTAAAAGGTTGTCTTGATGCCCATGACTGCCCCTAGATCGCTCCAGAGACAGGGATCAGTGCCTAATGAAGGGCCTTGGGTCTAGACCAAAGATTTCACACTCGCTGCCTCCCTGACAACTCCAACCTTTTCTGTTCTCCCTCAACTTCTCTCTGTCTGCACTGTACACTGCGCCGCTCCTCACAACAACGTTGTGAATACTCTCCTCTCTTCCCTCCTCAGCTTTTTCCAAATCAGATTGCTGTAATTGCTCCCAGAGGTTATCTAGGTGCATCCCTCGACTTTTAAAGATCAGATCTTTAGAAGCCTTGCTGCCTTACTCCTCTCTTCCCTTCTCAGCTCTGCTCTGCCCTCCTCTTCTTCCCTCCTCAGCTCTGCTCTGCCCTCCTCTTCTTCCCTCCTCAGCTCTGCTCTGCTCTGCCCTCCTCTTCTTCCCTCCTCAGCTCTGCTCTGCCCTCCTCTTCTTCCCTCCTCAGCTCTGCTCTGCCCTCCTCTTCTTCCCTCCTCAGCTCTGCTCTGCCCTCCTCTTCTTCCCTCCTCAGCTCTGCTCTGCCCTCCTCTTCTTCCCTCCTCAGCTCTGCTCTGCCCTCCTCTTCTTCCCTCCTCAGCTCTGCTCTGCCCTCCTCTTCTTCCCTCCTCAGCTCTGCTCTGCCCTCCTCTTCTTCCCTCCTCAGCTCTGCTCTGCCCTCCTCTTCTTCCCTCCTCAGCTCTGCTCTGCCCTCCTCTTCTTCCCTCCTCAGCTCTGCTCTGCTCTGCCCTCCTCTTCTTCCCAAAGCTGATCTTGGCACGACGGAGCTATTCTCTCCCTGGTTGGTTAAAATGACATATGTCCTCTCTGCCCCTGTTCAGCTTTGATATCTTTATTACTGTAGCAGAAAACTAAATAACAGGCCATGGTGCCTCACAGCCTCTGAGCTAGGGACTTCATCTCTTCCTAGGGTAGGTCTTGCCCCACCAAGGATGGGTGGCTGGGTGCCCCCCGGAAGCAAAACTGGGTCATGTTCAATGAATTGGAGAGGATGAAAATTAGCAAAGCAAACTGGATCCATTTTCTCCCCCAAAATAGGGGGTCTTGCTGCTCCTTTCAGCTCTGAATAAGACCGTGAACCGAGAGAATAGAGCAGAGAAATGTAAAGAAAACAAAGAAAGGGAGAGAGAGAGAAGCAGCTCATCACATGGATGGATTGTTTTGCTAGCTACGGGCTATATGGCTTTATTAATCCCTAGTAGAACCATATCAAAGTCTTCTCCAAAAAAACAGCAGGAAAGAAATTGAGTGGAATGAGGGGTTCCCTATTTTGGCAGAGTTTGTGATACAGCAACGCAGATCACTCGCCGTGTTAGAGGCAGCAGGAGGAGGATGATAGCAACATTACTAGTGGTTCTCTACCCCCAATTACACCTCAGACTCAAACAAGCAAATGCAGCTAGTTTGTGTTGGGAGTGCAGGACACCTTGGAGTTATTACTGGCTTGCATGGCCTGCCACACCCCACGGACAATGGCATCAAAGTGCTGGGCTTACAGAGATTGGTGGTGGTGGGGTAAAGAGTGGGGTATGGGTGCGAAAATGAGTGAAAAGATGTATAAATCAACAAGTCAACCATCAGATTGTAGCCTCTACTCTGCAGCCCTCTCATCAGCCGACTGCCGTGACGGTTTCTTTCTTCACAAATGTCCTGGAGGCATGGAACAAAGCGAGCAGAACTGATTACTGTGCCGCTGCCCTGCTCTGCCAGTCTAAACTCTGTTTGGCTTCCTAATGAGCTCACTAAAAACCCAATTCATCACCCATAACCCCTTCTCGACCCGCCAAGAAATCCCCCCATTATAGGAGAGGCAGGGGCAGCTGTTTACAGGGCCGAGATACTGGGTGAAGGGGTGATGGGATAGGGGGGAGTTTACAACCCTGGTGTGGATACCCTGGCGCCAAGGGTGTTCCCTCTTCGCCCCCCAAAGCGCACTGCCCCCAAACACGCCCCCCCTTAAAACCCAACAGCAGGGGTGTCCCGGGCAGCCGGGGTACAGGAATGTCCGGCCCAATGGCTCCAACAGCAGCAGGAATGGTCCTTTCCCGCCCGCTTTCACGCCGGAGATTTCCACTTCAATAACCCCATCTCCCATCCCTGGGAAGACAGGAATTTGGTGGGAATGTGGCTTGGAGGGGAGAGGGGTGAAGTGGAAGGGGAGGAGGGGAGAGATAGAGCTTGCCATCGAATGGATGGAGTATGGGCGAAAGGGATATAGTGGGAGAGGAAGGGTAGCTAGCAAGCTAGCCAGGTGGATGACAAACAGCTGAAGAGGAAGGTGATTGTGAATTCCTCCCCGGTTGGACAGGGGTGGAGGGATAGGTAGAGTGGAGTTGGGGGATTGGAGGAGGGAGCATTGAGGGGAAACTCCAACTCCCACAGTTCCTCATTACATGGAGTCGGAATGATCCTCCTGGCACCTGAGCTGTAACCAAGAGATTACTGAATTGATGAATCCACGCTTTAAAATGCAGCTGTTTTATTCTGCTTTAGTAATTAATTCTTTTTCCAATAGCGTATTGATTAAGCGTAGCCCCTGATAAAGTTCAAACTGAGAGGAATCCCCCCCTGGGCCTCGGCTTGTCCTGCTCAGGAGAGTCAATGAAAACTTCCTCCGGTTCCTCCCTCCTCCACCTGACTCTCCCTCCCTCAATCTGTCTCTCTCTTTTGCACTCTCTCTCTCTCTCTCTCTCTCTTTCGGCAGTACAGTTTGCCCTCATAAATTAGTCAGGCCTGTGAGGAGCTCCGTTAGATGATCGCTGCTTTTTGTCTCCCCTCTTGCCGACTCTCTTCTGTACAGGGCCTTTTGTATGCTACTAACACACACACACATACTGTACCAACACATACACACAGATGTGCATACAATAAGCACCGGTAGATTATGTCTCCACCACTACACACTGATGCACATACACTCACCAGGTAGTTGTGTGGTACATTCCCTCATGCTTTTCTCACTGTATCACTCGTATTCCTTCTCTTACATGGCATAACAGTTCACAGAAGAGGAGCATGTCTTTCAGAAAGCTACAACATAACCTCCCAAAAAAGCCAGCTATCGCCGGGATGAGCCTTACTCCTCTTTGAGCTTGTAATCGCGATGCCCTGCAAGTTAATATGCAGCCTTAAAATTCCAGCTCTGTGGAGAACCCCCCCCCCCCCCCCAAAAAAAAAACAATTCTCATCTGATGCTATTAATTAACTGTGCTCCATGCCTCTCAGCTTTCTGAAGGCTGGATGCCGTCTCCCTTTGTTTCTACTCTTCTGTTTTTCAGGGCTTCATTATTGACTTTCCAATTTTCTACTCGCATCCACCCCCTCCACCAGTGGTAGCAACACTGAGTGTTTCTGTAGCAGGAGCAGCCGCGGTGCAGTACCTGCCCGACAGTACCCCCAAGCCCACTCACTGAGACACCGGCTGGGGAGCCCTTGGAGCAGGGGCAGCCCACAGCTCATCACCATCCCAGCGCTCACACCCCAGGAGGCCAAAATCAAAGAGAAAGGCCCTTAAAATGTAACCATGGGTAATGAGGGTGCTCCCCTCCTGAAACAATAAGCATATACAGCACTTGAGAGAGAGAAGAGAAGGGAGAGAGAGAGAGTAGGAGTGTGGGAGGGAGGAAGAAAGAGAGAAAACTGGAGATATAGGAAGAGCTCGGGCCAAGCTGGATAAGGGTGAATTAGGATTGAACTTCCAAATGCTGAGAGATGTGAGAAAGAGAAGTGAAGAAGAGAGTGAATGTGGGACACAGAAAAAGAGAGAAGGAGAAAAGGGCAAAAGCCCCCAGCCAGTGGTGATGGTAGCCGGGGCCACACATCCATCCAAGCACGTATCTGTGGTGGTGAAAACAACAAGGAGGTCTGAGGGCCACATGCCTCAGGAGCCAAATGGAGCCAAGGAGAGCACGACTAATTTCTTCCCAACAATGGACCCTGGATGGGCGCCCACACAATGGCAGGTGCTTTGAATAGCAGCAGGACCCTTGCAGCAGAGGGCTTCTCTCCTCTCTCTCTCTCTCTCTCTCTTTCTGTCTTTGTACCAAGGGCCTCGATGCTGGTTGGCTTGCGTAACCTTTCATTTTCAACTGGGCTTCCTTTTGACTTATAAAGGATGAAAACGATCTCATGGGGGGCCAGAAGAGGAACAGGCAGCGAGGCCTGTGGGGCAGAATCCAGACCAAGTCCTACGCTCTGCTCTCTCTCTTTCTCTCCTACTTGGCCCATGCCTGGGCCCCTTCAGTCTTATTTTCATCTCTCTATCTCTGTTCTTTTTTTGTTGTTGTTACACTTCTGGTTTGTTTTTGTGTGTTGGTATGTTTTTAATAGTTGTGGAGTTTGTTCTCCAGTGGTGCTGGATGGGCTGTTCTTCGGGCCATTTAGGGGTAAAGGCAGGGGTAGTCCCCCCCCCCACCTTAAGAGCATTCTTTCCGGGGTCATAAGGTCAGGCTTCACAGATGTCTACTGCAGACAGTTGTCTAAGGACTGCATCCCAGGGAGTAAGCATTCATTCCAAACAATGCAGCTTTTCCTCCTCACTTAGGAAATATGTGAAATGTGATTTTCTTCCCTCAATTTGTATTCTTTCTCTTTTTGTAATAATGTGTTTTATTTCCATGGTGGGGTTTTTGTTTTTAGAAAATTGAAAGAAAGGACTGGCTATCGCAAGATAGCAATGTTTTCTTGTTTCTTTCATTCTTTTAAACCCTCCCTTCTTCCTTAGCTTCCTCCAATTGTTCTAATGGGGCCTTAGTCATCGTTGCCTGATGGCGGACGGAAAGATGCTTTTTCTCAAAAACATTGTTGCCAGTGGAGAAAGACAGAAACATGCAAATACTACACAGCAACTGTCATGGTGCGCACACACACACACACACAGACACAGACACAGACACAGACACAGACACAGACACAGACACACGTACGCACGCACGCGCACACACACACACACACACACACACACACACACACACACACACACACACACACACACACACACACACACACACACACACACACACACACACACACACACACACACACACACACACACACACACACACACACACCCTTGACTAGGCCGGGCAGAAGACTAACAAAAAACAACCATAAAATAGGAGAAAGACAATATTTGAAGTAGAGCATCACTGGGTCGCC